>NW_015507059.1:3051-15799 GCF_001515645.1 Sinocyclocheilus grahami
ATGCGTGTGTGTATATATGTATATGTATATGTATATATATATATATATATATATATATCCCACACCAACCAAAATGATACACTTAGCCAGTACTGGCCCGAGTCTGGGTACTGAAACTGAGCCAACACCACAGGCATTGGGCCACAATCACACCAACCAAAATGGTACACTTAGACTCGGGCCAGTACTGGCTAAGTGTTTAATTTCTCGTCGGTGTGATTGTGGCCCAATGCGGGAGGTGTTGTCTCAGTATTAGTACCCAGACTCGGGTCCGTACCGACTAAGTGTTTCAATTCTTGTCGGCGGGACTGTGGCCCAATGCCAGCAGTTTTGGCAGCTAGACTCGGGTCAGTGTATTTGGGCCGATTCTGGGGCGTCATTCATCCCATGTCCATGCCGAGTCTGGCAACTGCAGCCGGGCCGAGTTATTTCTTCCGGCCTGCCAGATCTGGGCCATTTTCGGGCCAAACCATTTTGGCTACCTGGGATCTATATGACATAGGTAAATAATCTCTTTAAAATCTTATCTGATCTGGGGTCATACAAAGATTATTTTACTCCCCAAAAATAATAATTTGGTGGAACTTATTTCAGTTGTGAACAGTGTTTCCACATATTTGAGATGGGCTTTCTTCACATTAAATTAAATTGTGAACTCCACTGCAATTATTTGTAATAGTTTTCTATTCACATGAAGGTTACATACTCTCCTGACAAAGAGAATACATTTAGTTTGATTAATTAAACAGTGAGAAATGCATAAAAAACTACATTGCTTGCTTCCCCTTCACAATATTGAGAGGTGAGCTGAAAACATCTGGCGTATGTGTGCATAATTGTGTAAAAATGGAACAGTGTTTTCCCCCCCCCTTTCTCTCTGTCTCTATTGTATATAAAAAATACATGCTGTTATTTTATTGGCTGCCATCAAATGGCTTATAAAAATAATAAATAATAATACAACTGTATAAAATAACTATTTTATATGTAGGTGAATTGAGCATGTATCCAAAAATTCTATATAAACGCACATGTTCTATAATATATACATTTGTGTATATAATTTGTACAGGCTAAAAACTAGCACAAACTATATAAAAAAATTAAATAAAAAGTAAATACTTTTTTTAAGTAGAAATTTTCTGTTAAGATTAGTGTTCATTTATAGTTTGTATAACTAACTTCATTAAAAAAACAATAGAAGTTTATGCAATGTCCCCATTTAGATAGCTAATTTAATATAGGTTTGTGTTTGTGTGTGCAGGGCCGTCGCAGGAATTCTGGGCCCTGTGCACTGAATTTGTTATGGGGCCCCCTCAAAATCACGTTCAGGGGGGTATGAGTTGCAATCGTATAACGTTCAGGGTTGGACTGGGGTTAAAATTTGGCCCTTGACAAATCGGGCCCACAAATCCCCCCTTAAATGTTTTGATGGGTCCTATGGCCTTCAATTGGAGTAAATAAATAAATAAAACGGGACAGAAACTTATACTGAGATATATATATATATATATATATATATTATTTAATTCACGACAAATGCAACAAACTCAATAATGCATTTTTGTCACATAGAAAAGCACTTGACAGTAAAGCATTTATTTTGAGCTAGACTGCTGGAAAGTTACTGCTAATAAATTACCAGGTATGTCATCATTTCCTCACCCTCATGTCATTCCAAACGACTTTCATCTGTTGAACACAAAATACGATTGTGTAGAATGTTACCAAACCATTTTGGTTACCCTTGATTTCTACTGTATGGAATTAAACAGTGAGAAATGCATAAAAAACTACATTGCTTGCTTCCCCTTCACAATATTGAGAGGTGAGCTGAAAACATCTGGCGTATGTGTGCATAATTGTGTAAAAATGGAACAGTGTTTTTTCCCCCTCTTTCTCTCTGTCTCTATTGTATATAAAAAATACATGCTGTTATTTTATTGGCTGCCATCAAATGGCTTATAAAAATAATAAATAATAATACAACTGTATAAAATAACTATTTTATATGTAGGTGAATTGAGCATGTATCCAAAAATTCTATATAAACGCACATGTTCTATAATATATACATTTGTGTATATAATTTGTACAGGCTAAAAACTAGCACAAACTATATAAAAAAATTAAATAAAAAGTAAATACTTTTTTTAAGTAGAAATTTTCTGTTAAGATTAGTGTTCATTTATAGTTTGTATAACTAACTTCATTAAAAAAACAATAGAAGTTTATGCAATGTCCCCATTTAGATAGCTAATTTAATATAGGTTTGTGTTTGTGTGTGCAGGGCCGTCGCAGGAATTCTGGGCCCTGTGCACTGAATTTGTTATGGGGCCCCCTCAAAATCACGTTCAGGGGGGTATGAGTTGCAATCGTATAATGTTCAGGGTTGGACTGGGGTTAAAATTTGTCCCTTGACAAATCGGGCCCACAAATCCCCCCTTAAATGTTTTGATGGGTCCTAGGGCCTTCAATTGGAGTAAATAAATAAATAAAACGGGACAGAAACTAATACTGAGATATATATATATATATATATATATATATATATATATATATATATATATATTATTTAATTCACGACAAATGCAACAAACTCAATAATGCATTTTTGTCACATAGAAAAGCACTTGACAGTAAAGCATTTATTTTGAGCTAGACTGCTGGAAAGTTACTGCTAATAAATTACCAGGTATGTCATCATTTCCTCACCCTCATGTCATTCCAAACGACTTTCATCTGTTGAACACAAAATACGATTGTGTAGAATGTTACCAAACCATTTTGGTTACCCTTGATTTCTACTGTATGGATAATCTACTGTAATGAATTTCTCAAATTATGTTCCACAGAAGAAAGAAATTCATACAGGTTTGGAATGACATGATGTTGAGGAAATGATGACAATTTAAATTTTTAGGTGAATCTCCCTTTAAGAACTTTATTATTTGTAAGTAATAAGCACCTAATTTATATAAGACACTGATATTTATTTTTAATCAGGCTCGTATTGAATTAACATTTTACTTCAATTAAAATTCATTAAAACTAAACATCTAAAAAGAAAGAAGTTCTTGCTTAGAATCCAAAGTTTAGCTGACTAGTATTAGTAGGATGGTGGTCACAAAAATTAAAACCATGGTCCTCATTACCATGGTTAGATGGTTTCTAAAATAAATAATAAGTAATAATAACTATAAAATTTGTAGTAAAAAAAAACTAAACATTAAGAAACTACAAAACAACTTCTGTGAAATTAAAATATTCCCCGATATGTAATAAGAGTAACATTTATAATAAAGACATTTCTGCCAACACATAGTCTATTTGTACAGTGTTAATAACGTCAAGTAAAATTACTATGGTGCTGAATTGACAAGCCTATTGGCATTTTCCAATATACCTCATTGTCGTGGCTGTTTTCAGCCAGCATCACTACAGAACCTTTAATGTTCTCAGATAACACAACTGTATAACAATTCTGTCACATATGAATGGATGAAGTGACTTGCACTGTTTATCACTTGTAAATCGTGGCAGAAGTGCGGCGCTGTGCGGGAGACTGATCCCTCTTTGCTTTGACGCGCGGCTGGTGGATGCATCGGGTAGCGCTGTTTCACACCTTCAGAGTATTTGCTTTATGCGGTTTCGCATGCGCTGTAATTTAAGGACAGCGCCTAATATCGAGGAGGTCTCCCTCGCTTCGGCGATCGGCCCACTACTTGAACGGAATGTCCCGGTGCTTCCGATGGCCAGTAGGCGTTCGTGGGCCCCATGCACTCTGTCACCCTTTTTCCCCCACTAGCGAAGCCCCTGTGTGTGTGTGTGTGTGTGTGGCAAAAAGTACAAAAATGCTAGCATGGTGTCTGAACATCATGCATCATGTATCATCCCCATAATGCAAGTCTACAGTGAGTCCTCATGGACAAGAATCCCAGCAGTCTGACTATGAAATATTCATGCCGGTGTCATTCCAACCCGATTTGCATATGCATATTTGACAAGGTGGCTAATTCGTACGACCTCACTCGTATGAATTCATTTGATTTGTGAAAAATCATACATATTTTACGAGGTGGCAAATTCATAGGAATTCGTACGAAGGACCACATCTAACCCCACCCACCCCTAAACTTAACTGTCACTGAAATAGAGAAATCAAGTTATGTCGTACGAATTAGCCACCTCATAAAATACGTACGTATTGGCTGTGAGATAGCATTGGTCATTCCTATTCATTGCTGGCAGAGAGCTGGGCTTAATCGAGACCACTTCTTCTTGTGTAATAACTTTGCATTTCATGCTTTCATAATGGCTGCTGATTGTCAATAGACGTGAAATACTGATCTATTGGAGTTGCTGGCTCCCCTTTGATATTTCCTCTTTAGATTGAAAACGTTTTAGTGGTCTCCATGAGGTGAAAGATTGAGTCATTTCAAACTAACCTTTAAAGACTTTCAGTGAGAGATCACTGTGCTATGGACTCGCTGGGAGAGAGCGGTAATCTGCTGAATGAGTTCAAATGACTGCAGCATTAGTATGCATGAACATTGCCTGTAATTAAATACAAGTTTGCTTTATGATTTAAATCATAGGGCAAATAAGGCATTACACCTTTACTATAAAGAATGCACTTTCCTTTTTCTCTTCCTGCTTCTTTTCCTAATTTCCTCATTGTTTTAATGCTGATTCATCACACGCAAGTTAATTATTAGGTTATCCTGTAATTACTGAAGGAAGCAAAGCTCTAACAGGGACGTGAAAGGAAAATTTCTTTTTGATGTGTGGAAGCATAAAAACAAGAGTTTGGTTGTCTGTAGTCACTTACACTGTTTGTCAATTTACAGTATGACTTTTTCTGTAATGGACTCTTCAATGGCTCTTTCTGTCTCATACCTGCTTTTAGACTCGATGCAAATAAGGCTCAATCTAGTTCTGTTTTTAGTATATTTTGTGGATTTGCTGCGTATAATACATACTGTACAAGTTCATCAACAGGCATGCTAAGTGGTCTGTGTTGCAGAATGAGTAATTTATGCAATATGTAGAATATTGCTTTGCACAGTTTTTTAACAAAAACAGTTTTGCTATAGCATTTATTCCTTCTACTTTTAATTGGAAAAAAAAACAAAACAACAAAAAAACAAAGCATTTCACAAAAGTAACATCAAAGCAAAACATTGTTCAATTATGGTTGAGCTCAAATTGGACATGACATCTCGTTCTGCTTGTAGATTGTGGACTATTGATTTTTGTCTGTTTTGTCAGCAGTACAAAGAGACTCTAACCGTACACATCTTGAAGTATCTTCTATTTACAGAAAACACATTGCAATACTTATTACCTGTTTGGTATTGCTTGTGGGCTTCTATCTGTCTGTGTGTAATGAAGCTCTTCAAGTGACTCTGTGTATAAATAAATATATAAATAAATAAAATGTGGGCAATGACAATGAGGTTTTATTCCAGTCATATAAAAATAAAAAGCAGTAGAGGTTACAGTCATCCATACTGACCAATTATATGGTCCAGATGTGAGGCATACAGTGTGTTAATATAGAACGTATGATATTTACCACATATCTCTTTTATGCACGTCTCTATGTATAAATGAAGATGTAAAAATAGTGTTTCTTTTTTTCTTGCTTTCTTTTAAATTTAAAATATTTATTTAATATATTAACAGCATTCAGGTTTGGAATGACCTGAATTTGATCAAATAATGACTATATTTACATTTTGGGCAGGAACTATTTCTTAAGAGGAGTTTTGTGTGTTTTTAAATGTTAAAAATATTTTTTTCCACTCACATTTTAATGTTCAGAGATGGTTTAAGAAGCCTGCTTGAAAAACAAGTCACCCTTTAACTGTCTGAGATTTTTTACTTGCCATTTATATGTGGACTATATTATGCATATTTCATCATGTGCAGAACAGCGCTTGGCACTTAAGCAGACTGCGTGTAACCACGTTAATTTTCATGCAAGCAAACTGCCATGCATTGCATTTAGTTGTTAATCATACACCATACTATCTGTTTCCCAGCAAGCAAGTGTAATTAAGATGGCACATGAGTTTGCTGGATGATGCCAAGCACATACAGAGAGCGCTGAGACATGAAAAATCCATCTCGCTCCTCAGTCTCTGTGTGAGGCGAAGCCCTGCTGTAAAAATTATCTCCGGTCAGCTCAGAGATGCTTGTGCCAGCACCACCTCTGCCCAAGGGTGCTTTTATGAGACTTTGATAGAGAGGTGTTTTTTCTTTGCTTTGTTTTATCTTTTTATTCTCGTTCTCTCTGGACAGCAGAAGATCAGTGCTGCAATTGAGCGGGTGACATTATCATAAGCACAGGGTCGCTTTCATATGCCCTTCTTTACAATATCTCTCCATCTACACCTTAAGAGACCACCGGCTCATGTGAAGTCAATAACCAGAAAACAGGGACTATTATAGGGATAATAAGGAAAATAATTTTTTTCTTTAGAATGAAAAAAATCAGGGCATTTACACTCTGGATAAACCTTCAATTCCAGTCACAGCCATTGTAATTAATGGGATAATGGACACTTTCCCATAACTACATTTAACATACTGCCTAGATCTAATTAACTCTGTTACTCCAGTGGGGGTTTGAATGATTAGGTTATGTTCTTTTACCGCTTAAGAGCTAATAATGGTAACATAAAAATACTCTATTCAGATGTGTGTGTATGTATGTATACAGCATGCAGCATTGTGAAACATGTGCAACTGTGTTGAACTTGTATGGTACTTTACAATTAATTATGTAAATTATTTAGCTGCTATTTAATGAATTATAATTAATATATTTTAATGTATTTTTATTTCCGTTAACATTCATTTCAACATTTTCAACACTGCATTTTATATAGTTTTAGGTTACACTTTATTTCGATAGTCCAATTTAGACATTCTACTAACTATAAGTAACTTTGTAACTACATGTCAACTAATTCTCATTAATTTGCAACTACATGTCTACTAACTCTCTGAGTAGACTGTTAGGGTAGTGTAGCGAATCAGCTCATGGGGAAATATGAATAATTAACCATAACTAGTTATAGTTAACTATTCATATTTTAGATCCACTGTCGATCATCAGAAGGCGAATTCATAGATACTAAACATGGGAGGATTACATATGGCAAGATGACAGGAATGGGTTCCATCATAAGCATGCATAGAATAGTGTAAAAATATCAAAGACAACATACACCATGACCTGAAGGATATGTGTGTTCATTCAAAGAAAGGTTTTCCTATGAATTAATTAGTAGAAAAGTCAATTTCTACTGTGCATTGTGCCTCTTGCTATGGAACATGCAGTGATTTTCCCTACTTACATTCCTGTGGGTCATAAAACCAGTGATATCAGCATTAGTTGCCATGGGGACCAGGGGGGCCTGGTGTCGTTGCAGACATCCTGGCACCCAGTTTATTGGGTGAGGGGACTGTGACGATTTGTTAATCTAATGAATAACTGATTTGTTAAATCAAATGAAAATTTGTATTTTTGACTGGTCCAGACACTACATAATAGAATGTCTAAAGTGGACTATCGAAATAAAGTGTTACCTAGTTTTATAGTTAACTGTAATAACCTAGTTGTAAAGTAATTGTATGACTATAGTGTAAAAAATTTGTGGAAATGTGGCAAGCACTTGCCAAAAATATATTGTAAATATCATCATTTAAACCCTGAGGAGTCTTTAAAACATTTCAGCTGAGGCAATTGGATTTTAAAGGTCCAGGACACATGATCACAGCCTAGAATGGCCTGTATGTAGAACCTCAAACAACGTTATTGTGACATTGATGGTTCCTGCTAGGCAGCTGAATGGAGCACCTTACTGGTACTGGTAAAATTATACCTCATATGGAGAAAATAACCTTTTTGTATAATATCATAAAAACTGTGGGATGCACATTCTGGGGATACATTTGCCACTCTTATTACCGGTACACAGCACACATACAGCACAAACGTCGTATTTCTGGCACAAATACTTCAGAGATGATAGATGCAAAAATAAGGCTTTCGAGAGCAACCCAAATTTACCTTTGACTTACCTTTCTTGACTTTGAAATAGGAATGCAATCGGATGTTTCCTGCATTGGGATCACGGTGTTCCCATATCACAATGTTCCCATATCACAATGGCCTAATTTCCTCAGGAATCCTTATGAAAACCTAACTTCCCCTGAATGTTCTCCACAGTGCCCCAGCTTCAATACTCTGTATGCATAGACATCCCCCTCGGTGGAGAGATCTGAATAATTCAAAGTGCTACGGAGGTAGGGCACTAAATTGTATATTAATCCACAAATCTCCCCTCACCATCGTTCCAGGAATCCGTTGCACTTTTAATAAGTGAGCGCAGTCTCATGTCTGATGATACCAGTGCACAGTGCTTTTTCCATCTCTACACCTGCAGTCATTTCTGCCAACTGAATTATTCCAAGATGATTCCAACTTATTTTAATGGTGACAGCACTGCCTGCTGCCTCTTGTCAACTTAATATATGATCGCTTAAGCATTTTATAGCTTTTTGTTTTGTTTTGTTTTGTTTTTACTCAATAATTGCCAGCCTGGACTTTGAAAAAATACTAAGGGGAAGTTTTTCTTTTGTTTTTGAAACATTTTGCGTACAGACGACAACATTGTCAAAATGGTCCCCGTTCGCAAGGATCTGCGGAAACAACTAAAAATGCTGTATTATGCATACCAGTCCAGTAGTTGGCGATGTCATTTTGAAACACTACATGCCTGCACACATACCTATAGACTGAACATGTAATACCAAAGTCCCTTTAAGACAAGTCATGTCACTAGGTGGCCATCTTTGAAACGCCTCTCGGGCATGCAAGTGCAACTCCTATCTTTTTGAATGGGGAAACATCAAGTTCTCCAAAACTGTTCACTAAAAGCTTATGATTCAATTTCATATTTGAAATCACCAAAGAAATCTGACAACAACTGTGTCATAAATGTTGTTTCTTTTGCACAAATAGCGTTATAAAAAGCTTATTTTTCAGACTAAGCCAGTGTGCATGCGCGGTCCTAAGCGCATGTCTCAAAACGCTGACTGTTTCTATAGCTACCGGGACTTCTAACGGCAGCTTCAGTGACGCGCTGACTTTACCAATTAGCGATTGGCTCTTTCATTCAGAAGGCGGGGCTTCCTGCGATTGAGCGGCCATATTGAGCATTGCATTTTTCCCCATTCAGTCTATAGTCTTTGGTAATATGCATGTGCATGATGTCACCGTTTCCACAAATTCACATTTTTGTAGTTTACACAGAGATGATAATGGTATCGTTTAAAAAAATGTGCCTTTTCAAGCCCCCAAAATGCTGTTGTCATGTAAATGAACGTCCAGAACACATACAACGTTTTTTAGTTGAAAGTGGTGTCATATAAACACCATTGTAAAAAAATACAAACTGTAAAAATTATGTGATTGCATTGTCTTTGACATAGTTTGTTGCAAAGTATTAAAGGTCCCATATTGTCAAAACTGAAATTTCCTGGCTTTTTTCATGATAACTGAGGTCTAGGTACTATGTAACTACCATATAATTTTCAAAACAGTCAGTCCACAGTAAAATTCACACAGCCTGCATAAAGTAGCTGTGATTTTTCACGAACCGTTGTGACTTCCGTAAAAAGTTGACGTCAGAACTACACAGTCACCGCCTTCAGTCACCACCCCGAGCACCACCCACAGTCCCACTCTCCTTTAGCCAAACCCCCAGACAACATCACGTCCATAATATTGCTGAGCAACAACAACACGGAAACATGTCGAAAATGTTAACTTTAACCACGAAACCAGATCGGCCGACCTGTAACGTTACACTCTCATTCAAAGGATGGACGATCTGACTGGATTGTTACTATGAGGTGGGTCACATCTAACATGTATAGTAAAGACAAAATCACCGTGTCTATCTAGTCATGATGAAGATGTATATACATTTCAATTTCAGCAGTCAACAATTTTTACATCTACATTATTTTTCCAGCCACAATTAATCACAACAATGTATATACAATTACAAATGATTATATATAAATTGTCAGTTTGTTGTTTTATACACATGCACACAGACATTTCATACACGACATAATCGTGAGATGCAAGAAACATAGACATATGGCAAGAAATCTGTAGACGCGCCCATAACAACAGAAGGCAATACTTTATTGAACCTTTTCTGATAAGAAGTGTGCACTGCAAACGCGAGCATTTGTGACGATCATTTCTGTCCAGTCTGCTTGTTTTATCGTGGTTAACCACAGCTGTCGTCGTTTTTTTGTCTGGCAGTGGCAGCAGATATGCATGGGACCTTTAAAGCAACTGTATGTAGTTTTGTATATTGTTGTGACTTTGGAGCCTCCTAAGTGAGTGGAATTCACCGTGGTAATATATATATATATATATATATATATATATATATTAGGGATAACGATATCAATGACGATAATTTAGGGAATCCTGTTTCTTTAGAGAAAAGTATTATCTTTCCTATTTTTAACTAAAATAGGGTGTTGTGAGCAGTACACACGTAATGTAATGACTGTTTAATTAATACTGGAAGCCGGGGCAGAAATTCCACATATGCATAGTAGAAGTAATGCTCCAGGAAATCCTTAATATGGACAGAGGTATCCAGTGATCGCTGTAGCTGAATAAAACGCAGATAAAGACATTTTAACTGAGGAAACCTGAAGACTATAAACATTCAATTGCACAAAATATATGGTATCTGTGTTCTTCAAGCAATCTTGGGTATTTTTAAAAGGATAAAGTATATTTATAATGCAATGCTAATCGATATAGCCTTTATCACTGTATATAATGCTATAAAATAGTATGATTTCTACCTTATTCTGTGATACGATGTCTGATCACAAAAATAAGTTATTTCAAACACTCGACTATGTTATGAAGTTAATATGGAGAAAAAGCATGTCAATAAATAATATCTTTGTTGGACAACAGGTTTGTAAATGACTACACATGTAAAACTGTATCGCACACGTGCTACTGTAGTACATTTACTCAAGGTTCAGACCAATTTTATATATATACAGGTGCATCTCAATAAATTAGAATGTCATGGAAAAGTTTATTTATTTCAGTAATTCAACTCAAATTGTAGTTTAAGTCTTTTAATTGTGATGATGTAATAATTTTACTTAGTTGTAAGGGAATTAATCATTATTAATTCATTCAGGTTTTCAGGTTTATCAGGTTTTTAAAGAACTCGATCTGAGAATTCGAGGTCCACCTGATCAAAACTGACTTTGACTTTCAATAGTTTATACTTTTATCAGCTACTCGGCCAGTGAGAAGTTGATGTCAGTGTATATTACCAATTGAATATGTAAATTTTGTATTCTCCCTGGCCACGGGTGAAATACAGTTATGATAATTTGTCAGCTCTTGAAAGAGAGGTAATTATTATGAGTAAGCTACGAGCTAAGGTAGCAACCAAGGATCTTTTTGGCAATAGAATTGACACGAAATTATATGACACCAGACAAGTGAGTATTTATAAATGAAACATGAAATTTATTGGCTATTCTAGATCACATAAACTTAAGCTAAAACACACAAACATACAGTTCAGAGGAAGGAAAGTCTGTTAACGGAGTTCTGAGTTTCATAGTTCTACCTCGTTTTCACGAGGGATGGGAATTCACCTTAAGAATTCACAGAGCAACGAATCTAAATTCACCAGTTCAGATTAGAGAGTTGTTGTTTACTTGCGTTCTGCTGGTTGATAGCTGAGGTGACTCTGTGGCTGATGCGGGCTTCCTGGAGGTCTTTGAGGGAAACCCCGTCACTGACTGGTCGGTGACGTCAGGATGACGTCCTTTGGGAAACCCCTCGTTGGTCTGTGATGAAGCAGAGGCGCAAGCAATCTGCTGAGAGTCTTAGACTTTCAAGTTTGTTGACGATTTCAACGAAGTATCACTGAAGTGTTGAGTTTTAGATGGCTGGTCGCTTTGATGGTAAATGTGTGAGCACACGTATGGGCTCTAACACAGCGACAGGCCAGAGCAGGAGAGCAGCAAGCAAGCTAGCTAACAAGCTATGGATTCTGTTCTGCATTCGGGTTTTGCTCTGTGGCATAAGTCCGTCCCCTGACGCTGGCTTCCAATCGACTTCTTGCGGAGGCGGAGCGTGCATACCTTAACAAGAGGCTTTTAATTCATCACATGAGGACACCCTCTATACAGTTGTGTTAATACTTCTATAAAGTCTCTTAAAAGCAAGCATTGTACATACTATAAAAGTTTACTTCATTCCAACATTCTCCATTTGTCGTTGCTATTCGTTCAAGATTAAACTTCACATATTACACAGTTTAATATCCTTAATTCCTAAAAAGGGGTAATTAAACACTGGTTAAAGTTGCACCGATTACATGAAACACGTCAAGCATATATATACAACATACCACCTACTATTTGTGATTCTATGCTCTGATCATTTTATACTTTCAATGATTAGCAACGATTGTCAAACGAAATCTTGTCTCTTTCCTTTGGAATGCGGGGGAAAAGGGAAGGGTCCTTCGGTCACTCTCAGGTCAGACCTGAGCGTCTACTGGAGAATCTCCTGCGGGACAGGGAGCTATAAAATTGTCTCTTTTGTTGATCGGAGTTTAGCAATTTATGCGTCCACTGGTCATGAGGGTATTTCTATCTG
>NW_015507059.1:16367-17650 GCF_001515645.1 Sinocyclocheilus grahami
ATAGTTCTACCTCGTTTTCACGAGGGATGGGAATTCACCTTAAGAATTCACAGAGCAACGAATCTAAATTCACCAGTTCAGATTAGAGAGTTGTTGTTTACTTGCGTTCTGCTGGTTGATAGCTGAGGTGACTCTGTGGCTGATGCGGGCTTCCTGGAGGTCTTTGAGGGAAACCCCGTCACTGACTGGTCGGTGACGTCAGGATGACGTCCTTTGGGAAACCCCTCGTTGGTCTGTGATGAAGCAGAGGCGCAAGCAATCTGCTGAGAGTCTTAGACTTTCAAGTTTGTTGACGATTTCAACGAAGTATCACTGAAGTGTTGAGTTTTAGATGGCTGGTCGCTTTGATGGTAAATGTGTGAGCACACATATGGGCTCTAACACAGCGAGAGGCCAGGGCAGGAGAGCAGCAAGCAAGCTAGCTAACAAGCTATGGATTCTGTTCTGCATTCGGGTTTTGCTCTGTGGCATAAGTCCGTCCCCTGACGCTGGCTTCCAATCGACTTCTTGCGGGGCGGAGCGTGCATACATTAACAAGAGGCTTTAATTCATCACATGAAGACACCCTCTATAAAGTTGATACGTCTATAAAGTCTCTTAAATGCCAATATTGTACATACTATTAAAGTTTACTTCATTTCAACCTTCTGCATTTCTCTTTTCCATTCGTTCAAGATTAAACTTCACATATTACACATTTTAATATCCTTATCTCATAAAAAGGGGTAATTAAACACTGGTTAAAGTTGCACCGATTACATGAAACACGTCAAACATATATATATACAACATACCATCTACTATTTGTGATTCTATGCTCTGATCATTTTATACTTTCAATGATTAGCAATGATTGTCAAACGAAATCTTGTCTCTTTCCTTTGGAATGCGGGGGAAAAGGGAAGGGTCCTTCGGTCACTCTCAGGTCAGCTCTGAGCGTCTGCTGGAGAATCTCCTGCGGGACAGGGAGCTATAAAATTGTCTCTTTTGTTGATCGGAGTTTAGCAATTTATGCGTCCACTGGTCATGAGGGTATTTCTATCTGCTCTTTGCAAGCCCGTAAAACGCTTTTAAGCACCGTGAAAGTACTGTCCTTTTTAGCGTATCTTGACATATAGCCAAAGAGTCCAGGAAATGCTTCACCTTCATTGATCCTGCATGAGTTTTACGACTGCAGATGGCTGGGGAGACGAACCTCGAAAACCCTCCATGGAATGTGCGGGTTTGATGTGTGTGTCTCCATCATGTAGGTGGGTCTGTTGTGAGACATAGATCCTACAATG
>NW_015507059.1:17756-22581 GCF_001515645.1 Sinocyclocheilus grahami
TACACGAGTTTCAAAATTTGAGTTGAATTACTGAAATAAATGAACTTTTCCACAACATTCTAATTTGAGATGCACCTGTATGTATATATATATATATATATATATATATATATAACAGTTTTCACAGAAGAAAGAAAGTTATTCAGACTGGAACAGCATGAGGGTTAGTAAACAATGAAAGAATTCTCTTTTTTGGGTGAAATATCTCTTTAATAATAACGTTAGGAGTGGACACTTCTAAATCAATCTTTATAAACACTATTGACCGTTATAAAACTTGAAATATTCCCTTCAGGAACCCATGAAACAGAGCAATTGCTCATTGTGACAAATGATTTGTTGTTAAAATAAAATGAATCCAAATACTCCTGAGAGATATTGGCTCTTTTGGTGGTGCTATACCAGCTGTTCAGTTGACCACACATGTTTTGGAACTAGAACAAGATTTCCAGCCTCAGCGTATATGCTAATGTACTCACAGCTCATTACCAGAAAGCTAAAACCATTGATTTTAAAAGGCATTTAAACTATTCTGGAACTGCTGTGGCATTATGCTAACAGAGCTAGCTTGACACCTGTAGCCTCCGGCTCTATTACCTGCAGCACTTCAATTTTTACTCTGAGGCTTGAAACAATCTCATTAAATTATTCTCTCACTCTCCATTTGACGGTAGAATAATATTACAACCACAAAACTGAGAACTGTAGTTAACAGTGATTTTGTTACTTTCTACGTCGCCCACTCACAAGCTGATGGCGTAAAATAAACAAAGAAATAGAGATACAGCTGCTGAACTTTGTCTCACTGATTAATTTAGATGTAATTCGATAGAAACCTTTATTGTGCCTCAGAGCTCACAGGTGTTTTTCACCTCAATTATAGATGGAGCAATGCTGGCTCTTTTATACATCCTCTCCCTACATTTCCTACTCCTCCTCCCAAATTCTCATTCTCCCTTCATTCCGTATGTTTTCTCCTGTAGAGTGACTCAGCTGGACTTAGGGAGATCCAGCTGTTAGACAAGCTGTGAGGAAACGTTGGCTCTTAACAGCCTTTCCAGCATCTGTTAATGGGGAAAAAAGTTATCTCTCTCTCTCTCTCTCTCTCTCTCTCTCTCTCTCTCTCTCTCTCTCTCCCTCTATATTTTCAGCATGTAGTGCAAAATGAATTACTAATGTATGTAAGTATATAAACTAGAAATAAAAATAAAATAAGGGATTAGACATATTTACAGAAGCAAAATATACATCTAAGTAATATAATACAGTAATTTGGCATAATATAATCTACATGTGCTGGAAACAGGGCATATTGAGTGTTTTCTCTTCTATGGTGACAGGCAGACACATATTGAGCAGCAAACACACAGCAGTTCTTGTGTTCTCCTAACAGATACGGCAGTTTCTCCTGGTTTGAAAGAGTTCTAAATGTCTGATGGATCTGCTGTATTTTATCATAGAACACTGTTCGTATATCTGTGTATTTGGGGCATTCTGTTACGAAGTGCAGTTCTGTTTCCATCTGATTCAGATCACAGTGTGAACACAGTCTCTGCCCCGGTCTGCAGCCATGTTTTCCTGTGTCTGCCCGTCTCTATCATCAGCTTGTGTCCGCTGAGTCTGTATCTGGTCAACGTGCTTCTCAGTTTCTTATCTGACACCATGTACAGATACTCTGCCATACTGTACTCTCTCTTTATCGTCAATTTGACAACACATGTGTTGCAAATGCTCACAACACAACCAAATAAAGAAATGCACTGCAAATACTCACAACATAACCAAACAAAGAAATGCGCTGCAAATAGAAAAAAACACCTGCAAATTAAGAAAACAACTTCATCAATTTGACAACACATGTGCTGCAAAAGCTCACAACACAACCAAATAAAGAAACGCGCTGCAAATAGAAAAAAACACCTGCAAATTAAGAAAACAACTTAATCAATTTGACAATACACACGCTGCAAATGCTCACAACACAACCAAATAAAGAAATGCACTGCACATACTCACAACACAACCAAACAATAAACGCGCTGCAAATAAAATTCTTTATTTGGTTGTGTTGTGAGCATTTGCAGCACCTGCTATCAAACTGATGTAGATGTTTTTTTTATTTGCTGGTGCTTTTTCTATTTGCATGTGTTTTCTGAAGTTGCAGCACGTTGAGCTCTCTTGGCCACCGTAGATTTGCCTAAAGTACCTTTTGTACATGTATGAAGAACATAAATGTACGTTAGGACTGTTACTCCCCCCCCAACAAAATGGTGCTATTTTTTGTGAAGTAGATGGTGCTTGTTCAAGCTAACTGCTCTGTTTATTAAACTTATCCAGAGTAATTTGCCAATTATCCAATGCCAACCCCTCAGAGGACCTCAGATGATGCCAAACCTGAAACCACATACAGAACTACCACATTTTGCTATAAGTTTGATTGCATCATATAATAATTGCTGTTAATAGTGTTCATCGTCTGTTTGATTACATCTTTAATTTATTACGTCTTTAATTACTTTTTTCGTACATTTCTGCATTATGTACATTAACTGACAGTCACCACTGATAAGCTACCACTAAATATTGTAGAAACTTCATTTGCTGTAAATTTGCTTTGCAATGATTTGTATTGTGAAAAGCGCTATACAAATAAACTTGGATTTAATTGATTTGAATTAATTTGATGTAATGTTTTATGCAATCAAAAAATGGCGTTTGGACACTTTTCTCTGCAGAAGGAGTCCTAATTGGACACTGCCACCAGCACTCTGTTGGTTGAAAAGCTTCTCATTGGAAAATCGGCCTACTCTTCTTTTCACGTCCACTCAACAGAGAGGGATCAGTGACAATAAAACTAACACAATTGTGAAACAGTTGTTTTCCAGACAGTCACAACCCAAAGAGCTTATTGGCTGACCGCCATATTGTAAGACAACTTTATGCAGTGTAAATGAACAGAAGGACATTGTCACAGTCTTCAGCGGGTGTGCCCAGGATGGCCACCAGATGACTGTGTTCTGTGAGCACATGGCTTGTGTTGTGTTTGTTTGTTGCCATGTGCTCTCTCCTGTCTATTGTCTTGCCCCGCCCATCTTGTTACCTCATTATTGTTTAAGTTGCTCCACCTGTGTCTCCCTCGCTAGCCTCCTCATTTGGTTTCCTATTTATTCTCCCGTTGTCTGTAATCCTGTGCTGCTAATAAATCTCCCAGATGTCATATGTGTTCAGGAGACTTGGCTTAAACCACAGTTGGATTTTGTCATTCCAGGGTATGTATCCATTTTGGAAAGATAGAACACAAACAGCTGGTGGGGGTTGTACAATATTTGTGAAGAAAGGGGTGGCATATAGGGAAGTAAATATAGATACACAAGAGGAAAGCATTAAGGTGGAGGTTTGGACTTCAATAGGAAAACTAACAATAATCAATTATTATAATCCCTGTGGACAGTTATCCTTGTTAGAATTAAGCAAAATTTGGAGTAAAGAAAAAGGTATAGTAATATGGTGTGGGGATTTTAATGCACATAGTGTTACATGGGGAAGCTCAAATACAGATAAAAATGGCACAGTGGTGGAAGAATTTATGGTAAACCGCAGTTGGATTTTGTCATTCCAGGGTATGTATCCATTTTGGAAAGATAGAACACAAACAGCTGGTGGGGGTTGTACAATATTTGTGAAGAAAGGGGTGGCATATAGGGAAGTAAATATAGATACACAAGAGGAAAGCATTAAGGTGGAGGTTTGGACTTCAATAGGAAAACTAACAATAATAAATTATTATAATCCCTGTGGACAGTTATCCTTGTTAGAATTAAGCAAAATTTGGAGTAAAGAAAAAGGTATAGTAATATGGTGTGGGGATTTTAATGCTCATAGTGTTACATGGGGAAGCTCAAATACAGATAAAAATGGCACAGTGGTGGAAGAATTTATGGAGGATAGAACACAAACAGCTGGTGGGGGTTGTACAATATTTGTGAAGAAAGGGGTGGCATATAGGGAAGTAAATATAGATACACAAGAGGAAAGCATTAAGGTGGAGGTTTGGACTTCAATAGGAAAACTAACAATAATCAATTATTATAATCCCTGTGGACAGTTATCCTTGTTAGAATTAAGCAAAATTTGGAGTAAAGAAAAAGGTATAGTAATATGGTGTGGGGATTTTAATGCACGTAGTGTTACATGGGGAAGCTCAAATACAGATAAAAATGGCACAGTGGTGGAAGAATTTATGGAGGATAATTTTATAGTGTGCATAAATGACGGGGCTGGAACAAGTTTCAATATAAGGGATCAATCAAAATCGTGCATAGATCTAACATTAGTGTCAGCAATTATAGCAGGTAAATGTCAGTGGAAAGTACTAGATCAATCGACAATTGGGAGCGATCATTATCCAATAATTAGTACAGTAGGAGTAGAAGTAAAGAGAGATATGGTATTTGAACAGCAAAGATGGAAATTTGAGAAAGCAGATTGGGAGAAATGTTATTTTATATGTAAGGCAGAGCTGTTGGGATATTATGTCAATTTAGGCAATGAAGAGTGCTCTGAGAGATTGAGTTCAATTTTAATCGGAGCAGCAGAAGAATCCATTCCAAAAGGAAACCGAAGGGATAACGTTGTTCCATGGTGGAATGAAGAATGTTCTAATGCTATTAAAAATAGAAATAAAGCTTTTAGAATCCTAAAAATAACATTGAATATAGAGGCAGTAGTAAAATATCAGAAAGAAAGAGCTCAGGCTAGGAGGAAAATCAAACAGGCAAAAAAGAAATACTGGCAAGAGTATTGTTCTTCGATAGGTAAAGAAACT
>NW_015507059.1:23031-33914 GCF_001515645.1 Sinocyclocheilus grahami
AGAAAATCTTGATGAGAATTATAGAAGGAAAAGACAGGACATTTTAATGCAACATCGATTTTATAATAGAAAACCTGATGGGACAGGAGCATTAGATGCTGATTTTGAGATATGGGAACTTAGAAGAATATTATGTCAATTTAGGCAATCAGCTCCAGGAAAAGATAAAATGTTATAATATGATCAAACATGCAGATGATAGTATTCTTAAAGTAGTACTGGAGTTATTTAATAAGATATGGATAGAGGGGAGGATACCAAGATCATGGAAACATGCAATAATAATACCAGTAGCTAAGCCAGGAAAAGATGCATCAATAGCTGGGAATTACAAGCCAATAGCACTTATGTCTAATTTTTGTAAAATAATGGAAAAAATGATTGTAAATAGGATGAATCATGTATTAGAGAGTAAGGGAGGGTTAGCACCTTATCAATATGGTTTTAGACAAGGTCGTTCAACATTGGATGCATTAATAAAGCTGGAGACAGATGTCAAGAAAGCTATAATAATGAAAGAGGGTTTAGTAGCAGTTTATTTTGATATTGAAAAGGCATATGACATGATGTGGAAAGAAGGTTTACTACTAAAATTGGAATTGAAGGAAGAATTTATAACTGGGTTTTAATTTTTTTTTTATTTAATTTTTTTTATTAGAACAATTCTGGTTCGGGTGGGAAATGAATTGTCACAGATAGTGTGGAGAATGGGACACCTCAAGGGAGTGTGATAAGCCCTTTATTATTTAACATTATGATTAATGATGTATTTGAAGAAGTGCCTCCAGGAATTAATACGGCTTTATATGCTGATGTGAATAATGTGGAAAAGAGGAAGAAATGTATCTTTTAATTTGGATAGAATTCAAGAAGCAATAGAGATGGTAGAAAGGTGGTCTTTAGAATGGGGGTTCAAATTTTCATTATCCAAAACATATTACCAGATATTTACCAGGAGGAAAATTAAAGAAAATAAGCAGCTTAAACTTTATGGGTCTGCATTAGAAAAAGTATCTAATTTTAAATATTTGGGAATGTGGTTTGATGATAAATTAACTTGGAAAGTCCACATAGATTATAAAGAAATGTAGTAAAGTATTAAATTTAATTGGAGGGGTTTCGGGACAAGATTGGGGTGCAGATAAGCAATCATTACATACAGTGGGGAAAAAAGTATTTAGTCAGCCACCAATTGTGCAAGTTCTCCCACTTAAAAAGATGAGAGAGGCCTGTAATTTTCATCATAGGTATACCTCAACTATGAGACAAAATGAGAAAAAAATCCACAGAAAATCACATTGTAGGATTTTTTAAGAATTTATTTGCAAATTATGGTGGAAAATAAGTATTTGGTCAATAACAAAATTTCATCTCAATACTTTGTTATATACCCTTTGTTGGCAATGACAGAGGTCAAACGTTTTCTGTAAGTCTCAGAAATCATGATTACACTATATAGTATTAAACAGATAGGGATAATTACTCTGTTTATATGGGTGCCTGCACATGTGTATAAGAAATTATGATCCGCACTCACAAGAACAATCTTCTTTTTTCTTTTATTTTACATTCTTTTACTGATGGGAAAAGACACCTGCACATGTGGGAGTTCAAGGTAATGAAGAGGTAGATAAAATAGCTAAATAATCCTTAAATATGGACGAACCAAGTATAAATATTGCACTCAGCAGAATAGAAGGGAAACAGTTAATATTAAATGCATGCAATATTGTATGGCAGATATACTGGGACTCATGTCAAACAGGTAGGCATTATCACAAAGTACAAAGGAGTATAAAGAGAAGAAAAATCATTCATAACATAAGTAGAAGGGAACAAGTCATTAACACATATACGAACAGGACATTCAAATCTTAACCAAACACTACACATTATAGGGAAACATAATACTGGTCTATGTAATGTTTGTTTAACAGAGGAATCAGTGGAACACATTATGATGATATGTACAGCATATGAAAGAGAAAGGGATCGACTTAAAGATGAATTACAATCTTTAGGAGTTAAAGAATTTTCATTAAGTAGTATTCTGAATGATGGTCCAAATGCAGGAAAACAAATAAGTGTCATCATGAGATTTCTTAAGAATTGTGGAATGAACTATTTAAGATTTAGGTGAGAAATGGTACATTCTCTTCACACTCCATCTCAGTAGATGGCGGTATGCACCTATGAAGTTGGTTCGCAACCCGCCATAAAACCAAAAGAAGAAGAATCCTGTGCTGATCCGTAGTTTTTTCATTGTGTGTGTTATGTCTGCATGTAGTGCAGTTCCGAGCCTGCCTGTCTGTTTTTCCCCCTCTGGGTTTTTTTAGTTTGTTTTTGTTAAATTTTTATTCTTAAAAGAAAGAAGAACCATTCATCCTGTACTTGAGTCCTCGCGTCATCTCTCCACACACACCGTGACAGAACGGATCAGCCAACATGAGGACTGAGAAATGGCTCACTCCGTCTACCGGTCTCCACTCTCTCCAGCCCCCTCTACCAGCGCATGCTCCAGCTGGATACCTTGAGCTCCCTCTGTCAACTGGGGGACTGGTCTGAGGGAGTTCGCCAGGGAATTTAGGAATGCTGCAGAGGGGCTGGGCTACAATGACTCCGCGCTAAAGGACCTATTCAATTATGCCCTTGATGAGCCCATTAGTCACTGGAGCATGTTAGGATCCGCTCATGTATCCTTTGAGGGGTTTGTGGAGTTCTTGGCACATTCCCCCGAGGCGGCGGTGCCCACGCACAGTTCCCCCGAGGCGGCAATCCACGGGGCATCAGAGGCCTCGTCTGCCGCACTCAGTACCTCACGTCCGTTCCCGGAGCGTGCAGGAATCCCCGCTGATGTCGGTGCGATCAGCGTGGTCCGCTCTCGTTTCCCCCGGGGTGGCGGTGCACTCTCACGGTTTCCCCCGAGGCGGCGGTGCACACTCACATTTCCCCCGGGGCGGCGGTGCCCGCTCACAGTTTCCCTGAGGCGGCAGTGCCCCCGGAGGCGGCAGACGAAGCTGCAGTGCTACCCTCTCGGAAATGGAGGAGGAGGAGGAGGAAGAAGGCTCTTTCCGTCCTTCAAGGCCGGGAGACCTTCCTAGAGCCTGGTTCCCTGCCGGCGCCACCCAAGCTCCATGCCCTGCCGGCTCCGCTCAAGCTCCATGCCCTGCCGGCTCCGCCCAAGCTCAAGATCCATGCCCTGCCGGCTCCGCCCAAGCTCAAGCTCCATGCCCTGCTGGCTCCGCTCAAGCTCCATGCCGTGCCGGCTCTGCCCAAGCTCAAGCTCCATGCCAGGCTGCCGGTCCCACCCTGACACCCTGGTTTACCTCTATCTCCAGGCCCTCTTCCACTACACGGGCCTGGCCCACCATCCCTCCCCCTGATCCACCTCCGTTCCACCTCCCCTCCGGGATTTCTTTTGGTGGAGCGTCTGGAATCCGCTCCTTAGGGGAGGGGTTCTGTCACAGTCTTCAGCGGGTGTGCCCAGGATGGCCACCAGGTGACTGTGTTCTGTGAGCACATGGCTTGTGTTGTGTTTGTTGCCATGTGCTCTCGCCTGTCTATTGTCTTGCCCCGCCCATCTTGTTACCTCATTATTGTTTGTTGCTCCACCTGTGTCTCCTTCGCTAGCCTCCTCATTTGGTTTCCTATTTATTCTCCTGGTGTCTGTAATCCTGTGCTGATCTGTCGTTTTTTCATTGTGCGTGTTATGTCTGCATGTAGTGCAGTTCCGAGCCTGCCTGTCTGTTTTTCCCCGTCGGGGTTGTTTTAGTTTGTTTTTGTTTCATTTTTATTATTAAAAGAAAGAACCATTCATCCTGCACTTGAGTCCTCGCTTCATCTCTCCACACGCACCGTGACCGAGATTTGCAGTGTTGTTAACAGTTAACAACACATAGGAGAGCTTGTTGAATATGATGGTTCTCTGTGACTCTGAAATACGCAATGAACTCGCTTTACTATTATGAAGTATGAGAATTGTCTCTCGGCCGTGCACTGGTATTGGAACCAATGCATTAGTGAAAAAAATATATATTTATTTGTGTGTTGTGCTTATGTATTTTTAAATACAATTGTTACAGGAAATATGTAGTGTAAGAATTTCATATTTTTGAAATCCACTAAGCAATGAATTCAAAACATTCCAGAAATAATCTTTGAATAACAGTGGAAATGTTGCTGCTTTCAAAACGTATAGCAGGAAAATGCTCAAGAATGTCTCAAGAATCAATAAGATGTCAATCCCATTACGTTTGCAATCACAAAACTTCTATGACCATTTTTATTTCGTTTTTTTTTTTTTTTTCACAATTCAGTTAGGTTGAATGAGTACACATCCTCTCTCTGCAGCTCACACTAGGCACTTTTCCCCTCATATGTACCAGTATTGTGATAGTTTGAAATTGAATGTGGAAAAAAACGCATTTGTTCCATGTTGTTTACTTCTGTGCTGTTCTCAGATTCTCTTTATAAGAACACAAGAGGAGATCCAAAGCAGCGAAGATGTCACTTTCTCTTTCTGCCAAGCTGTTCTGTTGCCTTTGGGAACTTGACCCTCCAGCTTTCCCATTTTCTTGCCTTTTTAGTCTGTCATTCACCTCTGTGACTGTCAAATCACTGTTGAATAACTGTACACTGAGTCATTTGTTAGTGAAGTAAAAGTTTAATGTGAAAACAAGAATTGCAGTGGAACTAGTCATGCAAAACATTTTGAAAACCTAAAGTTAATTGTAGACATAAATGACATGAAAGACAACACCAACTGTCCCATTAATCAAACTAGCACTGACCTTTATATTAATTATACAATTGTGTGTGTATACCAGGGACCCTTCTTCAGAGTTTAGCTCCAACCTTATTCAAACACACCTGCCTGTAGCTTTCTAGCAATCTTGAAAACCTCGATTAGCTTGTTCAGGTATGTTTGATTAGGGTTGGAGCTGAACTCTGCAGGACAGTGGTCCTCCAGGACCGAAGTTGCCCATCCCTATATACGATTGTGTAACACATGATAGCCCACCTGAGGGCACATTAACAGTATTTTTCTTTTTTTACCATAGTGACTGGTATTCTATAAATACAGACAGCTGTGATAAAACCCACCACCCACTTTGTGATATCTCATTCTGCTCTCCAACAGCAGCTTTGGGAGATATTCTGGTTATATAAATGAAGTGTAGAGTTGTTGGGGGTGTGAAAAGACAGCTGAGTTAGACTGCATACAGGTGGAGACAGAGCACCGCTGTGTTGTCTTTGACAAGATGTTTGAATGCATTGTGCACTGGCTGTTTACCCGGGTTCACTTCCTGTTGTTTGGAGCTGGCAGAGTCCACAGAGGTTTCTTAAAGGGTTTCAGTGAGCAAAGCTGAAAGCTGCTGACTGTTGTTTACTACATTACCCAAAATCCCCAGGGACCTGCTGCTGTTGTGCTGGAAAACATCAGACAGGCCGGCACCTTGGTTATGTAGAGTGGGACTGAAAATAGGATTAGGTATTACAAAGAGAAACATGACACCTTCCTTGTATAAATGAACTTTTAAAATGGAGAAGTGGTTAGTATGATTGTCAGTGTTTTTTGTATGTATATGTATAGAAAATAGCGCTGTATAACTGATGTAGGCTTATGTTTTATGTTTTCCTTTTTATTCGAAATATTCCCAAATGTGTTAACTATATCATGAAATATGTGTAAGTAAATGCATTTTGCACCATTTATAGATCATGTCAGTTGATCTATAACGGGCGATGGGCAAAGTAGCCTGATGTTAGTGTAATCTATTAACTGCACATAAAAACACCGTAGTTTTCTTAAAGGCAGGGTAGGTGTTTTTGTTAAAAAAAAAAATTGGGTAACACTTTATTTCGATAGTCCACTTTAGACATTATATTAACAGTAAGTAACTTTGCAACTACATGTCAACTAGCAGTTAGTAGAGTATTAGTAGACTGTCTGCTTAATATCTTCTAACTCTTTCTTTGTCAACTTATTCCACTAACCCTAAACCTACCCGTTCTACTCTGAGAGTTAGTAGACATGTAATTGCAAATTAATGAGAAGTAGTTGACATGTAGTTACTTAGTTTGTAGAATGTCTAAAGTGGACTATCGAAATAAAGTGTAACCAAAAATTGTTATGCTGGTTGAAAGTCTCTACACATCCCAATAGAAATCACTAAGCTAAGTGGTCTAAATGTATTTATTTATATTGTCTGTGGAAATCGTAGGACCATAAAATGCTCGTCCAATCAAAATGTTCGGTCCGAACATTACGATCGGCTGTCCTGCCTGCCTGTCAAAGTATGTATTTGCATACCTCTGCGCACCCTGTTTGCGCAGACATACGTCATCAGCGTGTTCCAGCGAGAATGAAAGGTGCTATTTTTGTAATAATATGCACTTTGTACTGTGATGTTTTCTCACTGGTGAATGAGACATGACGTAATCTGACTGCGTTGCATTCAATGTCGCTGGTCTGCCTGAGCGCGTTTTGGAGGAGACGATTTGAATGGGCATGGTGCCTCTGATTTTAAGTATTTTAATTCATATTGTTTAAAGGTTGAAGTAGAAATAATTAATATGGAATAATATGTTCTCAGTAGGAATTGCACCATCTAGTCGGACATGTTTTTCACTTCTGCTCTGGCTGACCGTTTCTTAAAGAAATATTCAGTAGAAGGATTGAAGTAGCCATCTCTCTGTAATTGATAAGTGTGCTAGAGCTTGAACTGGATTTTTTACATTCATACATATTTCATCTAAAGCTCAAATGGCCTGCACATCATCAGTGCAGTGAGATGACTTCCTCTACAGGGTTCATTGACTCCTGCCAGGAATTAATTGGCCAAAAAAAGGGGGGAAATCCCTTGTTTTCTTTCTCCTAAAATCTGCTCTTTCAAAGTTGGAGCTTTGTTTATTTAGGCGATACTGTAGGTTAATTTTACATTTAGATTACCTTTTATTTATTTTTCGACAAAATGGTATAGATCGTAATAATGGTTGTTATTAGTTATCGACCATGACATGAAAATCACCTTATTGCTGTCAACCATAATTTTAACTTTAACATTTCATATCTCATATTTTATTGTATATATTTTATTCAAATTGTGCTCCATAAGGTATGAACCATGCATAAGCTTTAGCTTCAAAGAAAGTGTAAGAATAAACTATTGAGTCAAAAAAGAAAGGCTAGTAAAGAAGCTGAACCTTGAGGGGTGACTCTTAACGGTGCGATGATGATTGTGCAACTCTTTCCTCTAGAGGTGTTCCCAAAGGGCAATGAAGCTGATTGGCTGGTGACCCATGTTTGAGATGGCTGCCATTGATGTAGCTCTCTACTTATTATCTTGCTTGAGTGATCTCAAAGCTTGCGAGTTTCTTGTCTTGTCACACCTGTTTACAACTGATTGAGTTTGATGCTTCCACTCCAATAAAAGCACTGGTTTTAATCTCCAAAGGCTAGACTAAGCCCAGAACCTTGAGGCAATGTGCTATCTGAAAACACTAAAAAGCTGGAGCACTTTTGCTTTATTTGAGGTATAATTCTTTTAGGTTTTAAGCTTTTTTTATATTACAAACAATATTTAAAAAAACATTATAATATTTAGTTTAACACACTCTCATAGCAATTCGTAGCTGTTTTGGCAAATTGGCCGAAAAATTTGAATGAATTCATAAGTTTTCATATGATCTGCTTACGTTTAGGTGTAGGGGTGTATCTATTTTCAGGAAGCTGAATTGGGATTCAAATTGGAATGGCAGGAAGATAAATGTACTCTGTCCTTCTGTTCATCACACACAGCACTGATATTCACAATATTTCTCATTATAGTGTTTTAGAATAAAAATTGCAGATCGTATCTACACATTATTGTCTATGTGGCAGTGACAATCACTGTTCACAAGTGACAATCACTGATCACAAGCAATTTGGAGCTGCTGTTTTGATGCTGCCTGCATTCTCATACATTTGCAAACATGTATATGTTTGTAGATCATTTTGGACCGAAAATAAAGCAAAGAGTTGTGTATAGCAAAGAAATTCCAGTGTGTCGGCTACAAAGTGCCATGTACTGTAACAGAACAATGCTCCCAACTGAATTATGTATTCTTTGTGGTCCAATATAGAACTCAGTGGCAGATGGGAGATGGTATTTTAACAAATTTTCCAATAGAAGATGGCATAAAATCTCTAACTCTGTTCTCATATCCTCAGGGAATGTACCAGTGATTGTGCTCTAAAACCTTGAAAAACTGCAGCACAAGCTCAAGGAATGCATGTACACACTAGTGTTTTTCAAATCATATTTTCCATATATCATATACTATCTGGAGGAGTAAAATGGAGACCGTGAAAAGAAGTAGAACAGAAAAACAGTAGTGCTAGAAATTCCTTGAAGCCATCTGTATACATCAACACTATGCTGCAACTGATGATTTGGCAGAACATGACTAAAGCGTCTTTTACCTTTTTCATGCCCGTCAGAATGAACACAAATTTTCCATCATGTTTGCCACTGCAGATCTTCCAACTTTTTCATGCTGAAAGAAAATATTAAATCCATTATATATTGTAATTGCTGAAACGCAGTTAATCCTTCACAAAACAATTTAATTTACCATTTAAAGAAGTGCAGTAGCTTTTCTTTAGCAACATTTGTTTCATCATTCAGTGAATTTCAATCGACATTCATCTTTTGAATCTTTCCTCAAGTATGAAACAGGAAGACATCATGCCATCAAATGTAGACCGATACATTCCAATAGATATGTTCTAATCTTGTAGTCACCAACAGATGGTGTACAATGTGACTGTAACACTGTCTTGAGTGACAACTCTAAACACCATCAGTCATTCTATCAAACTTGCTGGCAGAGCCTCTGAGATTTCACTTTGACAAAGGACAATGAACATCAATTAGAGAAACATCAAACAATATGATAAAATCGTATTACATGGCTCTCTGGAATACATGATTTTGATTGGTCAGTCACAACATCCAACACTACAGTTTGGATCTTAACAAATTAACCATTATCAGTTTGCGAAGTATTTTATCTCCTTGCATAAGAAACATAGGGGGATCAAAATCAGGTGACGAGTGATCCAGCTTCTGCAATCCATTCCCACACCTTCATGCTCAATTAAAAATAAAAGTTGCAAAGGGGGGGGGGAGGTTTCACAGTGATGCCATACAAAAACTATTTTTGGCTACATAACGTTTCAGTGAGCAATTCCTAAAATAAACTTTTTTTCTTAGTGTGAAAAAACATTTTAATAATCTAAAAAATATTTTTCCTCTATAAAGAACCTTTTGTACAATGCAAATGTTCCGTGGATGTTAAATGTTCTTTATGGAACCATCAATGCCAGTAACCTTTATTTTTAAGAGTGTGGAGAGACATAATGAATACTGATGTAGTGTAGTTGATTCTATCTTGTATGGTTATGGATCTTAACCAGTGTCAGTTTGATAAATAATAGAACCTCCTTATATAAGAAAAGTGGCCATAAAGGATCCCTAACATTTAAAGGGGTCATATGATGCGATTTAAATTTTTCTTTTCACTTTGGAGTGTTACAAGCTCTTGGTGCATAAAGAAGATCTGTAAAGTTGCAAAGACTGTCTCAAATCCAAAGAGATATTATTTATAAAAGTTAAGAATTAACCACGCCTACCTAAAATGGCTCATTCTAACACACCCCCACATGTCTACATCACGATGTGGGAAGATTTGCATAACGCCACCCAAATGTTCACGCAAAGAAAGAAGGCGTAACTTTTATTCTCGCTGTAGTATTGTTGCCGCCGCCGCCATGTTGTGAAGGCGCTGTGTGTTTCATTGTGAAAGCGAAACTACTTTGTTTGGCCTTCCAAAAGAGAACGAGATCTGCTTCGTCATGCCTGGAGCTGATCCGTGCTGGTCGCTGAGGAAATACATCAACTTCGTGCTGTGGATCGCCGGATCGGCTTTCACCGTAGACAAAGGGGAGTCCAGACCGGGGTCGTCACGTGGTTGCCGCAAGCCCGCCCGCCTCCGCTCACTCTAGCCCGCCGTGTGTGACTCTGTTTCGTTGTGAAAGTGAAACTTTGTTTGGCCTTCCAAAAGAGGACACGACTAGAAATCAGTGGTTAAGTTGTATTTACAACACTGTCCCAGAACAGTTCAACCCAAATATTCAGATGTGTCCAGCACATTTTATGGAGGACTGTTTCCTGATCCTAGGAGAGTAGACTACATTGCTGGCTATTCTGACTCACAGACTGCAAGTACGTTTTTTATATTTAAAGAATTTGCCACTGACGATTCAAATGCGAGTTCTGAGCAGTGTAGAGAAGCGCTTGTTGTTTGTCATTTCTCCGATCACAAATGCAGACATGGTTTTATGTTTACGCCCAATCACAATGCACTGGATAGCTGGCCAATCAGAGCTTTTCAGAACGATGAGCTTTGTAAAAATCGACACGTTTCAGAAAAGCGGGGCATAGAGGAGAAACAGTAATTACAGTATATGGAAAATAATGTGTTTTTTGAACCTTATAAACACATTTCATTACACCAAATACACAAAATAATGTTCTTTTTAGCAACATCATATGACCCCTTTAATAAACTGATAATTGATAAACTGCAGGGTTTATTTTGTTGCTAGGCTGTGTAACGAATCCGCTCATGAGGAAATATGAATAATTAACCATAACTAGTTATAATTAATTATTCATATTTTAGATCCGCTGTAGATATTTAGCTGACCTCTCAGGGTCAACTGTCTTGTCAATTCTAAGAACGTTAGTTTCCTGGTTAAGGGAAATAACTTTCTTACTGTACAATTCTACAAAAGCTTGTAGCATAAATCTGCATGATTAAGTGACTCCAGTTAT
>NW_015507059.1:34335-36819 GCF_001515645.1 Sinocyclocheilus grahami
ATACAATTTCAAAGACCAAATACACAATGACAATAATATACCCAATGACCTGAAGGATCATGTGTGTTCATTCAAAGAAAGGTTTTCCTATGAATTAATTAGTAGAAAAGTCCATTTCTACTCTGCCTCTTGCCCTGGGACATGCAGGGATTTTCCCTGCTTTGCATTCTTTTGGCCAATAAACCCAGTGAAATCAGCGTTGGTTGCCATGCAACCAGGTGCCTGTTCGGCTTCCTGGGGTGTTACGCATTTCAGGGGGAAGGGTTCATGGGTCCTCATATGGCTTGTTAACTGAGGGGGGTTACAGAGTATTTGTTAAATATAAAAACAAAATATATATTGTGTGTTTGATTGGTCCAGACGCTACAGCTGACTGTCTTGTTTATTGTAATGTACTATTTTTTTTTTTCAAAGTGTAAGTTATAAGATTAAATCAATATTTCATGTCCACAAAATTATTTATTTGGTAAGCCAACAATACACTAATGTGCATATAGCAACCAAGACTTTATTTCAGGTACCACATAGCGAACAACTCTTTAGTCCTCTCTGCCTCTAGCAGTAATGGAGCAAGATTACTGTATGTAGGTTTGCATATGACCCTTGATCTGAAGTAGGAAATAACCATCTGTATTCAGTCTATTACCAGCTTAGAATAGCAGTATGATCATGCACTTATTATTTTCTAAATATATCTGCATCCATCCTTGCATTTAATAGGTTTAAATATTCCAACAATTCCTGCTGTGCAAAGTTGCACCTTTTACAAACTTTACTGTTTTGAGTACCTTTTTGAAAACTGGCACAGATGTTAAACAAGTGCTATATGTTTGCTAATGAAAGCTGCTAAGTATTATGAACCCCGTACACAGAGGGTTGACAGACTAATTAATTCAACACAACAGGCTGACTAAAGCATCCAATGTCCAGAAAAAGAGACTCAACATTCATTATGCTACAGTATTCAGCTCTTTATTAAAGCAACTGCTGTGATTTCAGTCAGTTCACATTTTCACTCTGTGATCAGTGAATCTGCATGCAACCTTTCTCATGACAGTGTTCTAACAACAGTTATTAGCAGAATATATTAATGAATGACAATGGCCATTGAACATAAATAAATGCTTAAAGTAGTAAAACAAAATAGAACATGAAATTGTGTATTGAAGACCAAGCTCCAGTGAACTATCTTCACAATCCTCTATGATGCCTCTAAGTTAATCATTATCTGTATTTTGGTGTGATTGAATGGCAGTTTCTCTCCGCAGATGATGAGGTTGTAGGATGTGACAGCATCTGAAATGCACAGTTGAGTTTAGATGTACAGTTTGTCTCCTTTCATTTGTTTATGTGAAAACAATTGTTTATAAATGCCAAAAGTAGTATGTGAGCACGTCACAATGTTAAAAGGAAAAAGTAATTTAAAGTCATAGGATAGCTGGGTATGTTTATGCATAAACCCTAGTAATAAAAAATATCTAACAAAATGGACCATAAATTCAATATCTTTGTTACTTGGTGAAGAAGAGGAGAGTATCTTTACCTGAATAGAGCTGGTCACACTTGCATGTTCTCTTAAACTAAAAAGAGAAAAGACATAGGCAACCAATTAGCATTTGAAAGTTATAATTTATAGACATTTTAAAAAAGAAATTATTTACCTGTTGAGAGTGTGTTGACAGTCTGTGTAGTTGGATGGTTGAGCTCCAGCGAATCAGTAATGAGGCATCTTAGAGTGTAGCCTCGGTTAGTGTTTTACATTAAAACAACAACGACAATAACAACAACAGCAGCATGTTGTGTGAATTATGTTTTTATTGACATGCAAAAGTGTCAGTGCTCATAACAGTTATTAGCTGAATACATTAATGAATGACAATGGACATTGAACATGAATAAATGCATAAAGTAGTAAAACACAAAATAAGAACAAAAAATAGATGTGATGAAGACCAAGTTTCAATATGATGCCTTTAAGTACATAATTTTGGTGTGATTAAGTGGCGATTTTTCTCTGCAGATGGTGAGGTTGTAGGATGTGATACATCTGAAATACACAATTGAGGTTAGAGTTACAGTGTGTTTATGTAAAAACAATTATGTTTATGAAGGCCAAAAGCAAAAATGGACAGTATGTGAGCCCTTCACAATCTTGTGGGATAGTTTTAATATTTTTTTGTGACTCCGTATATTTATACATAAACCCAAGTAATAATTTAAAAAAATCTAACAATATGAATTATAAATCCATTGTCTCTTTTACTTACTTTGTGGAGAAGAGGAGATAAGTATCCACAGCTTAGCAGAGCTGCACACACTTATGTGACCAAAAACAAAAAAAGAGATAAGAACATGTTTGTTTGAAAACCAGTTACAATTTTAAAGTTAAATTTGTATTTACATTTTAAGAATTAAATCATTTACCCGTTGAGAGTATGTTGACAGTCTGTGTAGTTGGATCACTGAACTCCAGAAAATCAGTAA
>NW_015507059.1:37421-84531 GCF_001515645.1 Sinocyclocheilus grahami
GCAGATGATGAGGTTGTAGGATGTGACAGCATCTGAAATGCACAATTGAGTTTAGATATACAATGTGTCTCCTTTCATTTGTTTATGTGAAAACAGTTGTTTATGAAGGCCAAAAGTAGTATGTGAGCACTTCACAATATTCACAAGAAAAAAGCAATATAAAGTCATGGGATAGCTGGGTATGTTTATGCATAAACCCTAGTAATAAAAAATATCTAACAAAATGGACCATAAATTCAATATCTTTGTTACTTGGTGAAGAAGAGGAGAGTATCTTTACCTGAATAGAGCTGGTCACACTTGCATGTTCTCTTAAACTAAAAAGAGAAAAGACATAGGCAACCAATTAGCATTTGAAAGTTATAATTTATAGACATTTTAAAAAAGAAATTATTTACCTGTTGAGAGTGTGTTGACAGTCTGTGTAGTTGGATGGTTGAGCTCCAGCGAATCAGTAATGAGGCATCTTAGAGTGTAGCCTCGGTTAGTGTTTTACATTAAAACAACAACGACAATAACAACAACAGCAGCATGTTGTGTGAATTATGTTTTTATTGACATGCAAAAGTGTCAGTGCTCATAACAGTTATTAGCTGAATACATTAATGAATGACAATGGACATTGAACATGAATAAATGCATAAAGTAGTAAAACACAAAATAAGAACAAAAAATAGATGTGATGAAGACCAAGTTTCAATATGATGCCTTTAAGTACATAATTTTGGTGTGATTAAGTGGCGATTTTTCTCTGCAGATGGTGAGGTTGTAGGATGTGATACATCTGAAATACACAATTGAGGTTAGAGTTACAGTGTGTTTATGTAAAAACAATTATGTTTATGAAGGCCAAAAGCAAAAATGGACAGTATGTGAGCCCTTCACAATCTTGTGGGATAGTTTTAATATTTTTTTGTGACTCCGTATATTTATACATAAACCCAAGTAATAATTTAAAAAAATCTAACAATATGAATTATAAATCCATTGTCTCTTTTACTTACTTTGTGGAGAAGAGGAGATAAGTATCCACAGCTTAGCAGAGCTGCACACACTTATGTGACCAAAAACAAAAAAAGAGATAAGAACATGTTTGTTTGAAAACCAGTTACAATTTTAAAGTTAAATTTGTATTTACATTTTAAGAATTAAATCATTTACCCGTTGAGAGTATGTTGACAGTCTGTGTAGTTGGATCACTGAACTCCAGAAAATCAGTAACGAGGTGCTTTGTCAGTTACAAATTTGAAAAACAAAAGGGGGTGCAAAACTGAGGCTGTTGGGTTCTAATTTGAAGTTATTAATTTTCAATGAGAATTACAGCGACTTGGCCTTCAGGCATACTTTTGGTGTGATAAAGTTGAGAAACACCAAACTTTATGAAAATGAGCAGGAATGTAATGCAACTTCAAGCTGCCTTTCTTATCAATGTGCTTCTGTATCTTTAACCTTTTTTTTCTTATCTATATTCAAGCACGTTCATAGCTGCTGTTTGCAGAGTTAAACCAGATGGGAAATTAAGTGCTATACAGCTGCTTGCCCAATGTAAGAGACATACTCTTTCCCATTATAGAAGTCAGAGATTTCTCTTGCAGTCAACTGACACAGCGGTAGACAATTAAGTGTTGAACCGCAGCATACTAAACAGCTCTTGCTGATGCAACACAGCCATCTCTCACATCAGTCATTTAACTCAAAAGTCTCATTTGTGTTTACCAGTGTCTCTAGGGGCGTTCGATTGTTTGGCCAGCTGGTGTGTGCAAATATCGATATTGACAGTGTTCAGCATTCTGAGGTCCTTGAATATGGCAGAGCAAATTAACCAAAAGCAGGATGGAAGCTTCAGAGAACAGAGACATAAAACGGTTCTTTCCCAAACTGCATGCTGGCTCATCAAAGAGCAACAGGTATAAGCAATGACCCGACGTATTAAAAGTCTGAATGCTGTAGACTGTTCCACTTTTGGCCTTGGTGGGGAAGTGTTATAGAGTTCTCACTGCCAGGAGAAAACACTAAGAATTTAACATCTTTCTTTTGGTGTTTGGTTTGGTATTAGAGCCAGGGTTTGGAATAGTAACAAGCTGTGAACTCTTGAGTTGGTGGCAGAGAGAATAATTATCTAAGGCATTATCTGCAGTCAGCCGGTCATTATCGCAAAATAAAGACAGAGGCAATGCAGAGGGGTCTGTATCACCCTGAATAGTATTTTGCGATAATGACTGGGTGATTGTCCATTATCCGACTCAATACACAGCTACTTGCCAAGTGAATAAATGAATGGACATCAAATATTGATTTGAGTTTAAATTATTCTATTATATGAGAAGGCAGCGACCATGGAGTGATATGAGACATCTGAAACTTGTCGAGAAGGAAATTGGTTGCTTGAGACAGTAGTCAGTTATGCTGTTTAGTAGTCATTCTATGAAAATACTTTTCTTCCTTTTCCATAAATTTGAAAGCAGACAAAAAGCACCATGAAATAGTCAATATGACTTGTGTGCTTTATTCCAAGTCTTAAGAGGCCATATGAACCACTACGCAAGCCAGCATGCGCTCAGTATTTTTTTTTGGTGAACTGTTCATTGTAAGTGTATTTCTGTGTCTTTTCAGTATCTAGTAAACTTCAGTTTGGGAGATATTTTTCCTCTTTTCTACAAAAACGAGTTGTCTGTTTCGAAGAGTGGTCATAAGTCATGGGAACACCAGACTGCTGCATTCCCTTGTTTTTCTTCAATTACTTCCATTTTTTTTCCTTATGGAGTAAGCGAGGCTTGTGTTCCTCATGTTGCTAGCAATCAGCCACACACACATTTTTGTCTTTAATCTGCTATTGTGAATGTAAATTAAAAAATAGAATATTAAAATATGTATAAAAAAAATACAAAATATAATTTCTCACTGCCAGCATAAACTTAGACCTGTTTGTTTGATGCAGTAATTCAGGTCATGTTTCTGCTGACATTTTGGTCTGAACATAGTCAACATATTTTAGGAAAATATTTTGTTGACTCATTTATATTCACACATGAAATATAACCACCCACAAGACTTGCAACCCATGACCAGTCACGTAAGTTTTGTAGAAACTCAGCCAAGCCCTGTACTGGAGAGTATTGTAAAGTCTGCATTCTCCTCTGCCATGTTGACATCTAATTAAAGCGCTCTCCCTGTGGAGACAGCTGTGGTGTCCTCTGAAAGAGACCCACCCGGCCGTCCCTCCTGTTAAAGATAAAGAGAGTCCCTTTGTCTGGAAGCTTTTGCTTTTAATTTCCTGGTGGCTTCAGAACTTAATGAACTGTTTGTGCTGTAAACCACAACATTTTACCAAGCCCCTGTCCCTTGTTGAGAAGCCTTCTGTCAGGCAAGCTGATTTTGATCCTGTGACCTCTTGTCTCTTGACTATCCGTGGCATAAGGTCAAGGAATCAAAATCTGCTTCCGAATAATTTTCGAATAAACCATGTAAAATTTTGAATAAACCATGTAAAATAAATTTCGAATAAACCATGTAAAACTGCATCTTTTAGTCAGTGCAGATGTATGCCAATAGGATGCATTTGGTTGCATTTAATTAAGGAGTAATTGACGACAGGCTGTCGAATTATTACAAAATAATGCACGCCCGAGGTGGTGATGGCTGTTACACCTCGGGTGTGCATTATTTTCTATCAATTCAACCGACCTGAGTCAATTATTCTGCTTATACTATGGTGACCACACCTCAAGACATGGTTCAGATATTGTATTTCAAGACATTCGTCAGGTTTTTGTCCTTAAAACGCTCTTGTGCGTAGGATAAATTCCCTCTGCATCTCATCCCACACGCCATTGCTAATTCCAAAATGTCATTTTAGAGTAACAGAGGCTTGAGTCATTGATAGTAATGCAGTTATTAACGCAGTTATGAGAGAGAGAGAAAGAGAGAGATTACGCGTGTGTGAATTAGTCTGTGCATCTCTCAATAGTGTTCGGCAGTAACACTCTACTAATACTAATACACTCTGCACTCTACTAATAGTGAAACTGTAAGTTCATCCGCTTCAAAAATTCCGTCATTACCTCGCTAGTGAGAAATGAAGAGTATCTTAACTATTTACGCTGTGTGTATGTTTCTGTGTGTGTGACTGTACTGTGTGTGTTTGTGTGTTTGTATGGGAGAGAGAGCAGGAGAAAGAGAATATGTGCTTTCTGTATATTATAAAACATAATTCTGTGGTAAAAACATGGAAATAATTTGTTGTTTTTATCTTGCTGTTATTTGCTTGGTCAGTGTCTAAATCTTCCCTCAGTCCTCCATAAGGAGGTGGGTAATGGATCACTATCAGATAATGAAAGCTATAATGCTGTATAAGTAAAACAGAGCTTTCTTGTTATTGAGTACCTGAATTCTACACTTCTGTGTCAAAAAGAAAAAGCTTATTTCTGATTTATTTGTGTAAAAGTGTATGCCAAACTAAATGGGCTGTCTTTGAGCTCAAGCACTTAAACTTTATTCATTAAAATGAAAAGAAATGTAACATGATTGACATGAAGAGCTAATGTAGCCAACGCATGACAATGCCAGCTTGAAGTTAATTCTGATATTTTCAGCCAGGATGAAATATTTTAAAGAGAAACATCACTGAATTCATGAAAGTGAATCAGTTCTCCATGTTTTTGCTGTCTTTTTTCCCCCATGGAAAGAAAAATGAGAAAAAAAATTACCAATTAAAAGAATATTCCCAAGAAAACATGTTTTTTTGCAGCATTTGGACTGGAGATTGAAAACGATCCAAAAACAACACTGAAGAAAGATTTTTTAATTAATATTAGTAATTCTTAAGAAATTGCCATGTTTCTTGTTAGAAATGTACAGCACTCAGGGACATGACAAAAAAATAACAACATCTGTAGTGAAATTAAAGTTTACCATGTTCATTTAACTGTGGCTTTGTGGAGTTTAATGTTTTATACAATATATTTCAAGATATGAAAATGAATGATAGTTGGAATATTAAATGGTAGGAATGCCCAAAACATTCCATATCATGGATCATGAGGCACATGTAGCTGAAATCTGTAAGGAAATGAGGACAACCTGTTCTGTTACTTATTTAGCTTATTCATTCCAACAGATAGCAGGAGAGAAGATGGATGACATGGTGAGAGATATTTCAAGACATTAAAATGAACAATAGTAGGACTATTAAACTTTATTCATTAAAATGGAAAGAAATGTAACACGATTGACATAAAGAGCTAATGTAGTCAATACATGACAATGCCAGATTGAAGTTAATTTAGCTATTTTCAGACATGGATGAAATGGGTTAAAGAGAAACATCACTGAATTAATGAAATCATCCCCATGTTCTCCATGTTTTTGCTGTTTCTTTTCCCATGGAAAGAAAAATGAGAAAAGAAATGGTTACCAATTAAAAGAATATTCCCAAGAAAACATGCTTTGTTTGCAACATTTGGATTGGAGATAGAAAATAATTCAAAAACAACACTGAGGAAGCCTTTTTAATTAATATTAGTATTTCTTAAGAAATTGCCAGGTTTCTTGTTAGAAATGCACAGCACCCCAGGGGCATGGCAAAAAATGACAACATCTGTAGTGAAATAATTAAAAATCTACCACTTGTTCACTTAATTGTGGTGTTGTGGAGTTTAAAGTTTTATACAATATATTTCAAGATATGAAAATGAATGATAGTTGGAATATTAAATGGTAGGAATGCCCAAAACATTCCATATCATGGATCATGAGGCACATGTAGCTGAAATCTGTAAGGAAATGAGGACAACCTGTTCTGTTACTTATTTAGCTTATTCATTCCAACAGATAGCAGGAGAGAAGATGGATGACATGGTGAGAGAAAGCACAGCATTCTACTGTTACATGAATTGATTTATTTCCTTAATGGAGATGCTTTTTCCCATTTTGAGATCCCATATTTTGTTAGCCTAGCTATTTATGTGTCACCACATACATAAACTTATCTGATGGATGGAGTATTTCACCCTCTCTATTACCATGGAATAAAGATGTATTCTGGGCATTTAGCCATAGTGTTACTTGGTGGAATTATACTGTTTCAATGGCTCATTTTGTGTAGAATTGATGTCACATAGAGACCTGAAACAACAAATTGTCTCATGGATATTTTCATCCAGAACCCGATGGCTGCTGTCATCAGTCTTAGCAAATGGTGAAAATGGCTAGAGGAAGGCAGTCTCACTCATCTCGCTGTTATTATCAGTAATACGTTAGCACCTCTAGATATTTGTGGAGGATTATTAATCGAATCTGTTAAAACCATATATTTTGGCATATTTTGTTTCAATTAAGTGTTAACAACATAAACGTGACAGACGAGCTGGACGTATTTTGAATAATTTCACATTAAAGACTCGGAGTTAACAGATGCTATAGAGATGACATTTTTTCTCAGGTGACTATTTCATCAGCTCTACACAGTTCGAGAATGGTGAGGTGATGTGATCTTTCCCATCACTTCCCCTGATACGAACCGGTTGTTAAATGTCCTGAGGTGTCTACTGACCATTCGGGCAGAGCAGAAAATATCAAGGTGTGTTAGTTATGTACCTGTATATAGCTTGTGGAAATATGGGCTCAGAGGAACAAGCAGGGAAATCAGAAGTGTGCCTCTTTTATTCCTGTTCAGTACATCAATACAACAGATGAAAAGTGCACAGAAATAGGGTACAAAATATGTTCTGAAACTGTCCTTCAGAAGTCTTCAGAAAACGTTGATCATCAGCCTCAGGAGGTAAACTACTGTAAATAATAAATATTATATTTGTTGTATGAGGTATAATTGCATTTTGTACTAATAATAATGAATAAATCATTTAAACATTTAAAAATGCATTCAATGTGTTTTAAAACCACTTTCATGCTAGTTTATTTTTATGAAATTTATAATAGTGCTCACTACAAACATTTGACCTCAAATGCTTTTAAAAACTCATTTGACTCTAAATGTGGAATATTCTTCAATTTGTCCATTTGTATTTTAAATCATCAGTGTACCATCCTATGCTGGTTTGCTATGCTAATAGTGAGAACATATAAGAACTGCCTTTTATATATCTAATATATATTATTTAGAAACTACTGCCATGTAGCTTAGACTAAAACTGTGACGTAAGCTGGCATTGGGTTGCAGATGGGGATAAATCTGATATCAAGGGATATTACTGGCATCCTTCCTGTTTGGATCATTTTATATTAATAACATAAGTGTGCAGCCTCGTCCAAGCAGAAAAAAGATCAAGCTTCTGTTCTTCTGTCGGATTCTTTAGGGCTTACTGAATGTGTTAATGTGTTTATGATGGGTCACGCAACAGTATAAGATTTTTATTTTAAGGAAGGTCTGATTTCGCTCTTCTGATGATTCTCTTTCACATATGCAATGATTATTTGCCAATCACATGTTTCTGTACAGTCAAAATTGAAACACAGGGACACAGAAATTTAGGTCTTTGCTGTTCTGTGACAGTTCACCTTGCTTATTGAAAACAATTTGTGTCCCTACGGGTAACCTTTTTTTCCTGTGCTATCTGTTTAGCACATGAGTCTCCTTATACCTGCTAGAATCCAAATATGTGGGATGTTGAATTTTAATAGCACCATTCTTAAAAGGTCAAGTTAATCAAGTAAAAAAATCACTAAATAAATGCTAAATAATCATGCACCTACAGTACTTGTTTACTGAATAGTGTAGTCTAATGACATAAGACTTGAACTTGGGTCTCTTTAATCACACTAAGAGACACTTATCTTTTGATGATCAGTTATCATTAGGGATGCACAAAACTGGTTATATCATTAACATATCAGCCAATAGTTTATTTTTTATTTTTATCAGTATTGGACCATTTCTTGTTTTTTAATCAAGATAACGCTTGCGACAATCCAATCCAAATAAAAAATTGTATTGTCCAATCCAACATTCACCTAAAGTTAACCTTTAGTTTAATAATGCTATTAAATGCAAATCTCAAAGAAAATATAATTTTTTGTGTATATTGTAATGTTTTGATGCCTAATTCACTTGTAGAATAATAAAAAAAAAACAGTTTCATTTTTAATTTTAATTTTTAGTGATTTGTTTTATTTTTATTTAATATTGAATTTTAATATTTTATTGTATATTAGCATTTTTAAATTAACTAATTAAATTAACTAAGCTAATTATTTAGCCACTTAAAAAACGTATTCATCATAAATTACATTACATAATATTTAGGTTATTTATTTTGTAATTTAATAATACTACAAGTGTAATGTAAAAACGGCAATTTCAGACCAAAATAAATAGCTTTATTATTTATCTGCTAGTACATCGGGCAATTTCCTCCTCCATGGGTTGTGATGGGCTGTCATAGGTCCTGGGCTGTTTTTTTTTAGTATCAGTCACTCCCTTCCTCTGCATCCCTACGGAATTGAAATCACCTCCCGCAAGCTTGTAAGCCCCTCCGAATCCTGTCTAAGCGACATACTGACAGGCTCACATCAGGACAGCCAACCTACAGCACGGGTCAATAAAAGAAACGCACATGGTGCTCTCTGAATGACATTCTTATGCAGGAACAGACCCCAGGGTGAGGCAGGCCTCTAGTTGAACATGGGCTGAGTGGCATGATTATTAGGGCTGCTTCATCTCCTGCATGTTTATTGAGATGGAACGAGGTGAGATATTTGCTCACAGGTCTTTCATGAGACTAAACAGCTTCAAGTGCATTTAATATAATCTTTTATTAATGTAAATGTACACTTGAAAAATGCTTTTAGATATAATTGCTGAACAGAGCCTCACTTAAGCTGTATTATTTGAAGTAGACGAGCAATGGCAGCTTTTACCTTGATAGATACAGTAGGAAGACTGTCAGGTATGGAGCACTTCTCATTTGACTTTACAAGCTGTTTTTGTGTATCACCTGTGTGAATGTAAATACAAGTAAATCCCTCTACTTCAAAACAGCATATAGCCGCTTATCCCACTGGATTTAGAGATGAAGTTAGTCATTTCTGACATACACTCTTAAAAATAAAGGTGCTTCAAAAGGTTCTTCAAGCGATGCCATAGAAGAACCATTTTTGGTTCCACAACGAACCATTCTGTCAAAGGTTCTTTAAAGAACCATTTCTTTTATAACTTTTTGTAATCTTCTTTCACCACAAAGAACCTTTTGTGAAACAGAAAGGTTCTTCAGATGTTATAAGTTCTTTATGGAACCATTTAGACAAAACGGTTCTTCTATGGCATCGTGAAGCACCTTTATTTTTAAGAGTGTAGCATCACCAAACTGAACTGTTATTGCACTTCCTTTGCAGTGTTTACATTCAAAGGCAGTACAATTACTTTAAATATATTTTTGATGTAATTTATGATACAAATTTATGATTTGATATAGTTCAATTGTATTAAATTATAATTTATAATACATTATTATTTTAATAATTATTGTAAATTAATTCATTTGAATTGAAAATAATCAATTGTTAAATTAATTTAAAATGATGGTTTAAGAAATTCATGAAATGACACTAGCAATTCCAAGGTCATGGATTCAATTTCCAGGGAAGGCAGAACTCATAAAATGGATAATGCATGCAGTGTGAGTTGCTTTGGATAAACGCATACTGTAAATGTAAATGAAAATAGTCGCCACAGTGCACTTTTTTGGGGAAATCTACCTATAAATGTTTTAATTATAGTTGTTTTGCATATTAAGCTGGGAGAAAGCATTTTAACATTGAAAAAATTGCAGCTTTCAGCTTTACGGTAAGTTCTTGACATGATTGACAGCACAATATCGAGTCTTTCTGTGAACGTTTAGAATTAGTTTAATGTGTCTGTAGCAGAATGACAGTCTGAGCTCTAACTGATCCCAATGAAAATCCATCGAGTATGACATACACAGTGGGGTATTACAAGGCACAATTTGATCTCTTTGTGGACATTTAATTACTTGAAAGTTAATTTAAACTTTTAAAGGTGCTGTAAGCAATTTTAACATTTCACTAACTTCCTTCAGACTTAGCCACTGAATTAAACCACCCCATTCCTTCATCCATAAGCCTTCTCACCGAACCCACTATCAGCAAACCTGTATGTGCAAAATGATTTACATGCAGAAAGCATTTCTGATTGCCTTGTTTTTTTTCTGTTTACAGACTGCACACGTCACTTCCTGTTTGTTGCTGCCGTGTGGTTTGAGTTTGAGCTCCGTCAAGTTAACTAGGGCTGTCACAGAGACAGGTGTGATTTCTCAGGACATCTATTTCAGTGATTTCTGTTAGGTGGTAAGGACATTTTATGTATGGCATTTAAAAAAAAATGCTTACAGCACCTTTAAAATGAACTACTGCATTTCTCTACAGTCTGATGATCTTACTGCTGCAAAAAAAATCTGATGTTAATGTCCTTATGTCATAACTGAATAGTTTGAAAGTAATTTTCTCAAACTTTAATGCTGAAAAGTCTTTTTAACATGGTGCTCAGCAAAATGAAGGACTGAGTTTTTGGCCACAGTGATTAAAACAAAGAAATATGGACAGTCTATATTCTGTGATGTAAATTAGGATTACATAGGTAATTGCATTAACATATCCCATCAGAAAAGGCCTCTAGCGAGAATGACGTACACCTTTTTAAATATTTCTCTTTTCATAAGATCAGCAAGAGCTTCGTTTGACCACATGTAATTAAAAATGCTCTGTCTTTTAGAATCGTCCATTTATTTGCCTTTGAAGTTCTCAGTGGTTTATCATTTGCATATATTGTTGATGGTCTAGTCTTTTGCACCCCAGGGAGAGCTCTTAAATCATCAAATGCCAACATTTAAAATACACCCAGCAGGGAACATTTAAATTCGAATGCATCCAAAATATATAAAGAGATATACCGGGAATCTGACTCTGCTTTCAGAATCTATTTCCTTCAGTGAAGTGGTTTGTCTGTTTTATTTATTTATTTGTCAGGATAGACAAATATGAATCACCCTGCAATAATTTATATTCCATGGTTCATCGTTTGCGTACACTGTTAGCTGTAATGCACTTTGAATTTTTATACGGTAATTGATTAATACCGTTCATTATTGGAATATAAATTATGATAACACATTTTTTTAATGGCCACTAGTTCATAATAGAACAAAATCATCAGTAAAACAACAAAAACAATATCAGAATAAAACAAATAACTTGATCCCATAAAGCTAAGCCAAAATTGCTATGTGCCTCTGGAGCTGCACAAAAGTTATGTTATGACAAACCTAATCGGTCTTTGTCAGTTACGTGCGTTTATTGTAAGTGATGTCACAGAGGTGCCATTTTAAAGGTATCGTTGCATTGAGCAGTGAACTGAAATTATACAGAGCGGTGCAGTAAATACCAAAATCAGCTTCCATACCAACTTTGATCAAACTCAACTGCCTGTAACTTTCTAGTAATCTTGAAGACCTTGATTTGCCTGTTCAGATGTATTTTATTTGGATTGGAGCTAAACTCTGCAGAAAAGTAGACCTCGAGGGCCAGAGTTGAGAACCGCAATAAAGGTTTAGCATACCTGTATAGTACTTTACTTTATGATCATTGTCACCAAAAAAACATCCTGTACTCATTGAGTTTACGCCTTAGCAGTCCGTTTTCCACTGCGCACACATAAGTTACATTCAGTTTGTGGCACTAAGTAAGTGGCGTTGTGTGAATCCGACCATCTCCTCCAGCCTTCAGTGTAGCTGATCATCTCCTCCAGCCCAGTGGGTCATCGACTCAGCTGGCTGCAGTGTGTTTTTTCTTAACACTGTGAAATGAAAATGTACAAAAATGTAGTCAGTAATTTTCAAAATTGTAAGAAGTAAAAATTGTTTTGTCATTGGAAATGTATTTTAGTAGAAGTATTCAGTTTAAATTGCACATGAGCGAACTACAAACCCCCCAAAACAATATTTAATTTCAACAGTGAAGTAAAATTTTACTTTACCCCTATGCAAGATGATTGCATGACATTTCACGGTATTAACAAGACCAGATTAACCTGTTTCTGCTGCCCCGCTCCCTGGTCGTCTGTTGTTTAAAAGCATTGATAATCCAAAACAACTTGTGAATATAACATTAGCTACTTCAGAAAATAGAAAAATCTTTAAAATATCTTACTTACCTTTATGAAAATGTCAAGAGCAAACATACATAAATGGAGATATGTTGGCAAAAGTGATGTTTTTATGTATCACAGCTGCAACACAGGCCATCCGACGCTTCTTGGTTATTTCCGCTTCATGCTGTCCATAGTATTTCATGCAAGTGGGAGACCTAAAATATCTTTCTTCGTGGTGAGTTTTTGACCTTTTCGAGACAAGGGTAGCTGCAGGTCAGAGTAATGGGCGTGACAAAAGGTGGCGTGTGGAAAAGTGAATGCTACAACAGAAACTAACCCCTACCCCTAACCCTAACAAATTAGAAAGACTTTTATCCACGCCCACTGCTCCAGCCTGCAGTTATCCCTATACTTGACTTTTTCTATCGTATCTCAGACTTTCACACAACAAGAACATTCCATTTTATCATTGAAATGAAGCGAAAGAAAAAGACAATTCTCCAACAACAGAACACCTGGGCCATGATACCTTACAAAAGGCGATACCCATAATGCACTTCGATTTTCGTGAGTGTGATGCCACCTGACAAAGACCAATTGGCTGATGGTGCAACATGCACTGATAATCTCTATGATCTTAGGCAAGTTTGTGGGTCATTCCTACAGTTCCTATGAAACAATATTGAATATTTTACATAAAATGTTAATCAACTTTCATGCATAGATGTACCCCATTAACACAAATTCATAATGATTAGATTTTCCAAACATCCGCTACTAGCTTTAGCCCGTTAGATAAGTGATTTTACTCAGCAAGTCCCTGTTTATTTGTTCTAAATGGTAAATGTTTCGAATGTGTGTCTACCTTTGAGTGCAGGTGAGGATACTTTCGAGCTGCACACAGTGCGGTTGGAGTTGGAGGCCGTGGAGAAGCAGATCCGTGATCTACTGGAGAAGCAGGCCAAGCTACGAGAGCGGAGAACAGCGCTTGAGGCATCCCGGGCTGACGGCCACAAATCCGCGGTAAGCTTCCCGCATGATGTTAATACTCCTTCTCTGCTCAATGCCCGTGCACCCAGTATGTGATCGTCCCAGGTCTCCGTCACTCCGACGCTGACACACCACGAACCCTGGGTGCTTCAGAAGTGGAAGGCGCAAGCCAGGCCCCGGGTGAGGACCTCTCCCCCTCCACCTCCCCCGGTCTTCGAGATATCCACCCGGAACTGCTTCACCCCCTCTTCAGGAGACAGAACGCAGTGCTGTTGTCATCGGTGACTGATCATCCGTCACAGGTGCACACTCATTGTTTTTCTGGTGCTTGTGTTCTCAATGTTGCTGCGCAGGTACCCACGATCCTGAAGGACGATGATAGCATCAGAGCAGGGCAGTTTTTAGGCATAGGCAAACTCACCTAGGGCGCCATCAGCTGGAGAGTGCCAATGAGTGCATATCTGGCACTACATTTTAGCAGGGGTGTGTTTAAAGGGCATCACGGCCAACCTGAAATATGATTGCTGCTCCCACTGGTTCCCCCAACACTATTGGGCTAGAGTTCTGAGTACTTTCAATTACTGTCTGATTGCTGCATGGAAAGTTTGCGTTTGGCGCGCTCAACAACACCATTAGATCAAAGAGCTCGGCCAATGCTTTGGTAGGGTGATGCTTTTTTAAACCACACAATAAAGCTAAATTCAAAGGCCAATTAAAAAACAGGTACAGTAAAGTGCACAAATCTGTCTATTGTAAAGGCAATATTTGTGGCAGTCGAGAAATCACAAAATATCAAATGGGCAGAGAGCGTAATATTGCTCGGTGTGTATTGTAAAGGCAAAATATAACTGTATATGCAGTTATACATTCAACATTTCATGATGAGGTATGTTATATTTTAACTCTATAAAGCTTTCTTCTGTGCGTTTTTGGTGTGCATTTTTGCACCAATGCATTGTTAAAGATCAGTGTTTTTTGTAATTGTCCCATATAAATCTTTAACGGCCGGTTTAAAAAATAGTATAATAAAATGTGCTAATTCACATTGGTCAAGATTATTAGGTTATACTAGCCTGAGCTTAACCAGTGTGTTTTTCTGATAGTCAGACATATTTTCTTCCTGATAATACTAAAAAAAAAAAAAAAAAACCTGCTCAGCCCACCAAACTGTAATGACCCTTTTACATAATGTCCAGTTGAAGTTTTGCTGAAAATATTTGACATCAGTTTTTCAACCATTACAAAATAGGGACAACAGTTCATTGCTGGTGCACACAAACACACACACCCAGTTTTGACAACACTGACCTTCATCTCCCCTGGGCAATGTAGACAGGCATTTATCTTTTATTCATTCTGCCATTTCTGAGGTCGGCAACTATTCTGCCACTGTGGCTTTTCAAAGTAGAAGCCATTTTGTGAAGTGTGGAGCTCCATGTTTTAGCCTCATACACAATGTGTACACATACAAACCTAGAAAAAAAAAGAATTGCATACACACACACACACTGATGCATTCACGTTGGATGTGATGTCTGTCAGTAAAACCACTCAGACATGCCATAGAAACCAGGTGCTCCTTTTCAGTCTTTACTTTCCTCGTTTTGTTTATGCTGGCTTTCTATACCTTCCCTTCTTTGTGACACAAAGACAGAGTTGTAACTATGAAAAGACATCAGCCAGTATTTTTTCCCCTGCAAGAAATCGTCAAATACGGCAAGCTGACAAAATCATAGCTTTTGAAGAAGGCTTGACAAGTTGTTCCGATCGTTATTTTTGTCAGCCGTAAGGATTGTTTCAAGTACTGAATACTTTCATGTGTTATCTCTGACATGATTACTAGAATAATCCTTCCCTGTTTCCCTGACACCATGCAATGCTTTTGCTCACCAGTGTTGTGGTGTTAACTCTGATGTGTGTTTTTGTCATTCTGTGATATGCATTATGAGTCATCTTTGTTTACATTAGTGGAAGCCTGTCGAAAGAAAAACTCATGTCTCCATGTTTTATCTTCAGCAACATACTCCTAGAATGATGAGAGGCAGTTGTCATCCACAACTTGTTAATTTATGGAGTTGAATTGTTCACAGTTTGACAGCTTGCTGCACGCTTTGACTATTAGCATAATAATATGTGTCTATAATAATAATAGTATGTAATGTAAAAATATTACATCTTTTGTGATTATTTATTTTATTGCAATTGCTTTTCAGGCATTTTCACGTTTTCATGTAGAAGGGTCAAGATCCAAAATCTGATCCAGAGGTCATACATGAGACATACCTTGTCTGTACCACGTTCACTTTACATTTAAACATTTTGAAAATGACTGAAAAACAGAGCTTAAAATCCCTTTATGGGAACAGCGCAATAGATATGGGCACATTAATACAGCGTTGCATCATTTGAGATTGCTGGGCATCAATTTACCCTACAATTTCTTTAATTTATTTGAATCATCGCTCATCTTTGAAATATCCCTCAATTAAACTGGTCTCTGCCTGCATCACATGCTTAATGTTTCCATCTGTCCATCTTTAAAAAATCATGTTTTAATAAGACGGATGCTCAATTTTCATACCGCTTGCACATTCTTTGAACCTCTGGAGAAAACTAGGCTTCAGTCTTTTCAAATACACCTCATTATATAATGAAGATTGCAGATGGACTATTTCAGACTTCAGATTTCTAAATACAGAAGCGTGGCCTTTAGACGTAAAGCTACTAAAGGCCAAGGTGGCAAAAAGGTGACTGAGCACAAGGGAATAGCCATTGGTTTCATAAAGCAATTAAAGTGGATTGCTATCCATCTCAGGGAGGTTTATAGCGGATGATTTTCAAGGATTAAAGCTGAGGACATTTTTCCAGCTCCTCTTGGATTATTGTTTGATAAATGGAAGAGAGGCAGGCCTTCACAATTAGCTTTTGCTGTTTTGGATGAATGGAGAGCAATATCCGTATTTTGTGGGAGTGAGACTTTTCAATTTACTTCAGGTGTTTTATTCAATCTTTAGAGGCTGTAATATGTCAGTAATGAAGATGTATTGCCTCGTCTTGAACCTTGAATTACTTATTGTAGAAGCAAAATAAAATCATTGATCACACATTCATTTGATTTTCAAAAAAAATTAAAATCCAAATGCATTATATTGCAATTAATTATAATTATTAAATCATTATTTTATCTATAAATAAATATAAATTGCATACTATTAAACTGCATGAACTTCACAAGATTAACTGTGAAAAAAATCTGTTGATTATATTCTCCAGCACAAATTTGTTTATGTGTCTACTGGCCAAGAAATAGACTTGATTTTATTATTATTATTATTATTATTATTATCATCATCATTATTATTATATTGTGTCATGACATTATTTGTTTATTTATTCAAAATCCTAAAAGACTGTTTATTTAAAGGTTTAACTTAGATTTTTAATGCTACATTTTCAATGGTCTCAAACATTTGGTAACCTTGTTGTCAGCTAGTTGCTTACTTAATTGTTTTTCGTTGTTTGTGGCAACACTCTTCCTGAATATGAATATTTTACACTCTTATTTCTTAAGCAAGTGTCTTATCTCATGTGAGCATTCTGTTTTCCCCAGTGTGCCAAGAACAAACAGCAGAAGTGGGAAGAAAAACACAATAACAGAGAGCAAACTGCACTTTATCCTTGTATGTGTTTAATCCAGCATCTGAGTTTCAACCTGGCTGCTATAATAATGTTTACAGTCAACATTTGTGAGTAAACACATAAAAAAACAAGAACACATGAACAAAATATGCTCAGATGCATATACTCAGAGTTTAAGGGCTGCAAAGTGAACTATGAGCTAAAGTGATTATTTCTGTTGGAAACACAAAGTAATCACGGGTCATTTGTTTCTGTGAGAAATTAAAGGCCGTTAGATTTTTTACATTTTGTGGGTAACATGACTAGAGCTTGAGGTTTCTTTTACTGGGAGGATTCAGCCAGTGCAGCATAACATGTAATGGAGATGCAGCAGTAACTATGTAATAAGTCATTGAAATAAAGTTAGTGGTCTCTGAAGCAGATGGGCACTCAAGACCTTGCAGAAACTTTAAAGGTGAACCAAATCTAATTAAGCTTTAATTGAAGTCTGAAGTAATATTTTCCAAGTGATCACTGAACAGTGACAGCCTAAAAAAAACCTCTGCTTATCACATTCTCATTAAAGGGGTTGTAGACAAAGACAAGATGCATCAATTAACATTATGGTTCAAGATCAAGATCTATATCTGTTGGATTTTTTTTTAAAGCAGCATGTGAGATTTAAATGCAGAGATGAATGTAATTAATGTAATGAAGAAATGCACACAATTTGACTGTTCTTGTTACTGATTTAATAGACCTTTTGTAGACATACCTGTGACTTGCAACCTAAAATCTGGTTCTAAATGCTGCTTATTCTACACAAGAACCTCAATTTAGACAGGAAAAGACTGTAACATGACCAACTACAACTTAACTGTACAACAAAGTTTCTGAAATTGATTATAGCACAATATTAGTAGTTTCCTCAAAAGTGCTCATTATATTAGTTTGGTACCGTTAGTGTGATACCTTCTGAACATGACTTCCTTACAGACTGATAAAAAAAGGCCATAATGCCCTTTCTCCTGGAAATTGCATAAAGCCAGCCAATCAGATTAAAGTTTGCCAGACTGAGAAAATGCCTGCCACTTTCAAGTGCAATATGCATGCATGCCATGCAATGGTATCAATACTTCACAATATTTATGTTTCATCACTTGCTTTGCACTAATGCTGCCTTTAATGTCGAACTCTTCCTCTTGTATATTCTTTCATGAGCCTTTACGTTCTCTTGACATTTCAGATCCGCTCAGTTTCCACTGACATTCAGCAAGACACATTGTAATTTTTCAAAGGTCTTGAGTAGGAGAAAATAACCAAACAATCCATAATTAAGGACTCTTCCTGGATATGTAAGTTTCTCTGTTGCTCATCTGTTGTCATATAGAAACTTTTTTTTTTCTTTTCCGGTGAAAAGTCGACATTTGAGGAATGCTTTACATCCCAAATCCTGCTTTCTCATAGAAGGAGAGTGGGGAGCTTGTCGGCAAATCACTGCAAATATGACAAAGCTGAACAAAGCTTCTTCTTGAGGAGTTGGTGGTGCTCTGGTCCTTTTCTGCTTTATTTTGTGTATTCCCTCTTTTTCTTCTCTTGTTGTTAATGTTTCTTATTGCATAGTGTTAGAGATTCCTGACTTGTGAAAGAAAACAAGGCTGTGTTGAAGCTTGAATCTTTTTGTATGGACTTCACACAGATGTGTTAAGCCATCTTTTAAAAAAGAACCAACCTGCTCTACACAAAGGCTTACCATTGAATAATTCAGTTTGGTGCAATAATAAGCCAATATGACATTTTGACATTGGAGCTCTTTTCCAAACCTAGTAGACAGAGTAGAGTAATAGATCCAATAGTGTTTGTCCATTAGCATGTTGCTAAGCTAACGCTATAGTACTCCAGTGAGCAAAAACAAAACACGCACAAATATTAGGTATAAGCCTGATAGTATACGCACTATATAAACATTGCTTGACTCTTCAGTATTTTAAATGTCAAATCTTCACACAAACATTTCATATGTGATTCTTTGAACTCCAAGGTTTTTTATGATTGTTTTTATTCCCCATGTTGTCATTAAAAATGCAGACTCTCACATCATTGTTTGTTATTGTTGAAATAACACATTGTGCCGATGAATTTTTCATTCTTGCAACTGTGCTAATTCTCTCGCTCTCGTTCTCTGTCAATAAGAAACACTCTGTGGATTGGTATAATTTAATTATATACAGTCACTTACATGAGTGAGGCCATAAAATAGTAATCATTTATCAAATTGGCTTCTGATAGTGTCAGAAAACAGTGCTTACGAGGTCACAAACAGCCCTGTTTCTGAAGGTTTTTAGTACACCTTAAAATGTTAGTACTCCGAACTGATGGAGTTTTAGCCACTCTGCCTGTAAAAAGTAAACAGAGGTTGTCAATATGGGCTTGCAGTGCTCAAACTGTACCGATCTGCCAGTATATGAGCATTCCATGTGTACATCTGATGGGGGGTGACAGACCATGCGAGCATGAAATACATGCAGTTTTGCTTTGCAGAATCTCCCCGAGAACTTTGGGAGAGATGCAGTGTTGAACATCGCAAGCTTTTCCAAACCTAGTAGACAGAGTAGAGTAATAGATCCAATAGTGTTTGTCCATTAGCATGTTGCTAAGCTAACGCTATAGTACTCCAGTGAGCAAAAACAAAACACGCACAAATATTAGGATATATACAGTCACTTACATGAGTGAGGCCATAAAATAGTAATAATTTATCAAATTGGCTTCTGATAGTGTCAGAAAACAGTGCTTACGAGGTCACAAACAGCCCTGTTTCTGAAGGTTTTTAGTACACCTTAAAATGTTAGTACTCCGAACTGATGGAGTTTTAGCCACTCTGCCTGTAAAAAGTAAACAGAGGTTGTCAATATGGGCTTGCAGTGCTCAAACTGTACCGATCTGCCAGTATATGAGCATTCCATGTGTACATCTGATGGGGGGTGACAGACCATGCGAGCATGAAATACATGCAGTTTTGCTTTGCAGAATCTCCCCGAGAACTTTGGGAGAGATGCAGTGTTGAACATCGCAAGTTAAAGTGCACGAAATATATTTTCTGCATCCTTTTTATGCAGTCACGTGTGTTTTCCTTGTTGTAGAAATTTGAATATGGTATATGAGAAGCTTTTTGAGACATGCTAAATGTGTTTATTTAAATTCTGGCCCTTGTCTGGGGCACTAGAGACAATTTTCTATTTCTCCTCAGGGGTTAGAGTAGCTCTCGCTTTTACGGCTTGATTGCAGTAAAGTGTGGCTCGTTTATTCATAGATGTGCAGTGACAATTAATGTGCTGGTGTTTTTTATCAGGCTCAGCTCCCGTTGTGCGTGAGCTTTTCTAGCTTTGGGGAGCCCTGAAAAAATGGACTAGTAATGCCCTACGTATTCTTTAGCATCAGTTTAGTAATTTTCTGAATCTGAGCTTCAATTAAAGGGACATTTTCATTGGTTCCCTGGTGAATGCATAAATGGAAAAAAGGTTTTGCGCTACAGTTGTTAATATTAAGTGTTTGTTGAGAGTCCAAATATGATGTTGTGTCTACAGAATAATAACATTACTTTTTTTTTTCGCCAAAAGGGAGCTAGTTTTAATCTAGTTTATCTGTAATTTAGAACTGGTTGTACTATGACAGTTGAAATTGCTTTTTGTCAAGAAAGAGAAAGTAAACAAGAAATGCAATTTGTGTAATCAATTAAGAATTTGTTTAAAAGAGCCAAAAAGATTCATTATATATATATATATATGTATGTTACGGGGCTGACGAGACGTGAGACTTGCGGATCCATTCGCAGAGCTTTATTAGACACAGACAGAGACGTGGTCATACAGCAGGCATGGGTCAGATGAGGGCAAACAGGTATATGGTGGGCAAAACACAAGAATAGTCCTAGTATATATATATATGTGTGTGTGTGTGTGTGTATATTATGTGTATATATATACTACACCTAAACATGCTAGATGGTGTAGTAATGTTGTTTCTGGCAGTGTGTGAGAAACTAGGATATGCACTACAGGCTGTTTAAGACTTGCACAGCAGTTTATAAATCTCAATCAAGAGATTTATACCTCTCTAATTAATCCAATTAGACTAAGATAGCATGCTAATATGTGCATGTCACTTGGGGTCCAGTCTGACAAATGCCATGATTACTCTCCATGGATACCTTGAGAGAGCTATCCGTTAGCATTCCCATTTATCTCTATGGTGGTTGGTGCAGGAGGTACGTGATTTTAAAAATTTAAAATTTTCCTCATACTGTAGCTTGTGACACTGTGATCTGCAGTCCAATTCATGAATTTAATATAACTGAATGTGTGAATATCTCAAGTAAAGTTAAATGATTTTAAATGGATAAGAACAAAGGGGAAGAAAGAGAAAAAGAGATGCAGTTGATGCAAAGTTTTAGGTTAAAAATTACATGAACGTATACAGTTTGTCACCATTTTCACAAGTTTCAACACAACATAACTGACAGTAACTTTGTTACTCTCAAAGAAATCAGCATTTGCACAGTTTGTATTATTGCCATTGGTCACCTTAACTGGGTCACAGTAAAGAGTTTGTTACAAATAAGTTTTTTTTCATTGTACAGATTGTTTAGTCTCCATTTCAGGGGCAGATAGACATATGCGGTCTGTTTCAGGTATAGGGCTGTTAGGAATCATAGAGTAATGACATGTAGGTCAATTCAGTCAAATGACCGGAAACTAAGATTGCAAGAGCACATAAAGGCAGTCTTGCTTATAACATCTCTCCACTGGTTTTGATTTAGCTCTTCCTGCAGTAGAAGCATCGCCGCTCTGTATTGGGAAAGAGTGTGAACTACATCAAAACTGCAGTGGTGCACTTCAGTTTTAATTCTACGCTGCTGCTGTGAGAGATGGTCGAGCCCTGAGGGAGAGTCTACTCATCTGCTACACATGCTGTAAATGAAGGGGCAAAACCTTCACTTACTGTACTGTCATTAATCACAAACATTGACTCAGGATTATATGTCTCGACAGCTCCTGCCATGCCATATATTCCTCCATTTTTATTAGATCATCACTTTGGCCAAGTCTGCATGTGTAAATGTTTGTCTCACACTTTTATGAATGAGTAGTTCAGATAGAATGAGATATAAAATACATTTGGGAATTTGACAGTTTGATCATTTTAAAAAGCAATTTTGCTAACTCTTTGTTATTGTGCATGCATCTTTTATGAAGTTACATTTTAAGAGACTACATGGAATATTATTTTAAAAAATTTATTTGTCACAGGGGACTTTTTAAAAATGAACTAGTACAGCAAAAAGCTATTTAACACTAGAACTACCGGAATTCTATAACTACTAGAATGGCCATTCTGAACCGAATGCAATTTTTGTCATATCATATTTACAAGCTTCTTTTGAGGTTTTACAATGAAGCTTTGAATGTCTGTTGTCATTTTATGACGGCATCCCCCTAAAAAAAATACAATATTTTTTGTAATATATAATTGTGTAAGAGCTACATAGACCGCTACCGAATGTGCATGTCTCGCTTTGTGTCCAGCAATTTTTTTTCAATACATTTTTACTTTGTACTTTAGAACGCTCTGGAGTTATTGGAAATGTTTGGATCAGACGAATTGGAAACAATTCTATGCAGCTACCACTGGAATCGTGATCCATGAATAAATGGATCTGTTATGATAACATTATAGGTAATAATAAACATTGTCACTGTCACTAAAAAGCCTAATTAGTTTGTTTTATTTCACAATATCAGTCTTGTTGGGGCTAAAATTAGCCTATATGCATTAGCTATAGCATCACACTAGCATAAAAATAATAATAGCCATTATTATTATTATTATTATGGCTATTTTGTCATAACATTGAGGTAGGCTATTATTGATAACAGCCAGGCTATAGTCTTCCAGCCTAACATAGCCTAACTGGAACCGTGGCAGATTGAATGACAGCAGTTGTTGTATTGGAGGTGTCCACCCGGCTTTTTTACGAACAGGAATTTTAGCTTGGCAATAGAATATAAAAACAACTAGAACAAAGGTTGCTAGGCAACAGTGATGTGCATCTTCAACCGCGGAAAAAGTCGCAAAAGCAGAAAATATACGCCGTCTGTAATGCGAACCGTCAACTTGACCGCTAAACTATTTTGTGCTTTGGAATTTTAATAAAATAACAATGTTATAATAAAATATACACACATTTAGAAAAAGTCAGTTTATTATAGTTATATGGGTTTTATTTCAACAAAGTTATTACATTTAAAATTCTTTAAATTTTAAAAAGTCAAAATGACTGCCTTGGTAGTTCTAGTGTTTAAACATTGACAAATGTAAAAGAAATGATGACTTGTTACAAAAAAAATGTATAAGTATGTTCATGTTATTTTTAACCTAAAATCTTGTTTATTAAAAAAAAAAAAGTCAATTTTATATCTTTTTCCTTCTCTCCTCTTCTGTTCTTGTCCCTTTAGCGTCCCCTAACTTTACTTCTGTCAGGACCACTATCGTCAGAATGATAGATACTTAGCATAAAGTTTGGTTTGGCGGTATGGTTCTGTTCTGGGCAAAAAACCTCCCTGCCCATCCATGCAGCCTGTCATGAATGAGCAGGGAGAGCAGCAATAATAACCCCCCCAGGGTTAACAGAACAGAACAAGGCAGATATCATTAATGTACTCAATGATATTTAAGTGTAACACTTTATTCAAGATAAAGGAGTCTGATTAGCAAGGAATATCAGAAAGCTAAGTCCTGACTGTGGCGAAAGGTGGAGCTGGGGATGGAGGAGGGTAATTTGCTCCGAAGCAAGCTGAAAAGCTGCTGAATAATACTGAATAGAGCTTATATAGGAATGCCGCGATAGGTGTCGTATTCCTATAGGTAGATGTGATCAGCTGAGAATCAGCTGATGCAAGCTTGACTCACGTGACCTGCCAGAACTAACGCTAAAGCTTAATTTAAATGACCATGGTGTTGGTGTGCTTGACTGGCCAGCAAACTCACCAGACCTGAACCCCAATTGAGGTAGGCTATTATTGATAACAGCCAGGCTATAGTCTTCCAGCCTAACATAGCCTAACTGGAACCGTGGCAGATTGAATGACAGCAGTTGTTGTATTGGAGGTGTCCACCCGGCTTTTTTACGAACAGGAATTTTAGCTTGGCAATAGAATATAAAAACAACTAGAACAAAGGTTGCTAGGCAACAGTGATGTGCATCTTCAACCGCGGAAAAAGTCGCAAAAGCAGAAAATATACGCCGTCTGTAATGCGAACCGTCAACTTGACCGCTAAACTATTTTGTGCTTTGGAATTTTAATAAAATAACAATGTTATAATAAAATATACACACATTTAGAAAAAGTCAGTTTATTATAGTTATATGGGTTTTATTTCAACAAAGTTATTACATTTAAAAATTTTAAAATTTTAAAAAGTCAAAATGACTGCCTTGGTAGTTCTAGTGTTTAAACATTGACAAATGTAAAAGAAATGATGACTTGTTACAAAAAAATGTATAAGTATGTTCATGTTATTTTTAACCTAAAATCTTGTTTATTAAAAAAAAAAAGTCAATTTTATATCTTTTTCCTTCTCTCCTCTTCTGTTCTTGTCCCTTTAGCGTCCCCTAACTTTACTTGAGGTATTCTGCTTGCCATATTAATGGGCTGGTTTTCTCTAAGGAGTATTCAGAACCTATTTAAATACAAAGAAGAGTAATTCAGTGGTCAGGGAGGATTTTATTAAAAGAATCAGAGCCATACTAATCTACTGTCACACATTATTTTTCACTTAAACTTAGTAACATTATGCTGGTTAATATTTTCTCAGTCTCTATTTATTAGATGCAATTTCGATCCCATCATACAAGCCCAACAAAGCAATAGGTCACAGGCATTATTCATCAATGTTAGTTTTGATAAAAATACATATTATAAAATGTAATAATGATCAAAGAGGTTTATAATACTTTGATAAAGCTGTCAGTTAGCATTTCCATTCGCCTCAGTGGGCAATTTCATGCTGTTGTTGTTGTTTTTTTCTCACTCTTAAGACATTTTAAAACACAACTCTTAAAAACATCACTATAAAACATCACTCTTAAAATGTCAGAACACACAGCTACTTTTAAATGGCCGTAAATGGAAAAAGAGGCTTTTTTCACCCAGGTATCAGGCTTGATATAGAGCTATATTCACAATATACATTTATAGAAAGATGTTGATAATTATTTAAATCTGCATGCAAGACAAATGTGGTGTTTAGTGAATAAGGGATTTTTTCAAAATTTCCAGCTCTTGTCTAATTTTATGTATGTGGTCTTCTATCCATATGTAGTGGATGGAGAGCTGTTTCAATCCCTTCGATTAAAAGTCTGTGAAACAACAGAAGAGGAAATTAATGTCCATACACCGTAATGTTCTCAGATCTAGTGGTCCATGTGATTCAAATAATCTATTTAATAGTTGTTGCCTGACAACATATAAAGTTATTTTACAAAAACAGAAACTATTAACACAAATGAATACAATCAAAATGTTCCAGGCCGTTAGTGTCCGGTTCTGGGAATCTCAACATGTTCCAGAATAAATTCAGAGATAACAGCAGAGATGAGTGAAGTGCACAGAGGTAATCTGTGTTAACTGATGTGTCTTTTGCAGCATGTTTTCTAGTCAGTTGTTTACGCGTTGCACAAGACAGTGTGCATTCATTATCTGCTGTTTTGAATTTTTCACAGTAACACAATACCAGTGCAGATGTGGCTCTGCAATTTGACAGTGATGAATTGTTGAATGAAAATATAAGATGAAACCTAATAATTAAGATACAAATGCTAACATATGAACGTATATACACACACACACACACACACATATATATATATATATTACCAGTACAATTTTAACTAAATAAAATTGCTGCTGAACCTCAAGCACTCTTTGTGCCTTCATACGATATGAAAAAGCATTGAGGCATTATTGGCTTTATCAGGCTGTTTAAAAAAATCTTTTGGGTGTGACCTTTGCAGACAAGACTTTAAATATCCTTTCTGAAAAGGCCACACAAACAAACAGAGAGCTGACACAGGCGCTGCATACACACTGCTGCTAAATATGGCCATCACTACTTTTCTGAGTGCTTGAGCAATTCTGTATACACACACACACACACACACACACACACAGATTGATTACGCAATCTACCTCACATATTAACTATTATTAAATCCATGTAGTGAGCTTATTTGCATGTAATATCCAGTGTTGGGAAGGTTACTTTGGAAATGTAATAGGTTACAGATTACAAGTTACCCTGTTTAAAATGTAATAGTAGTGTATATTTTTCAATTACTTTATTAAAGTAATGTAACTGATTACTTTTTGATTACTTTTCTACATTTCTAATGAATGTTTATTTACAACTGTTAATCATTTTCAAACATTTACACCATGCAGGGTTAACCTTGCAGTAGTGCTCAACACTGTCAGACTTTCAAAATCCTTCATCACTTGAATTAAGATGATCACATTTGATCACATCCACCACAAAATCAGACTTTAGTACCGCCTTTTACTTTGAGATTGATCTGAAGTTCAATGCAGATTTAAAATCATAAGAAATAGTTTACTGATACTGTTTTTGAAACCAAATCTTTGCATAACTACAGGAAACACTCAGGCAGGGAAATCTCACACTCATACACCCACAACACATTTTGAAACATGGACAACCCTATTTTTTGTATGGACCTCACATAAAAAAGTTTTAAATCCATAGGTTGGGGACATGCAAAATAATTAAAAGTTCTCTCCTGAATTGCACCTTCAATTCCATTTTTCTTTTCAGTCTCTTTATTTTGCCCTGATATCTATCTCTCACATGACTTTAATACTCAAGATTTAACAAAACTATACTTTCTAAATTGTTAAATTAGTGCATCACTACAATAACTTTATAGAAAAATCCTAATACTGAACATGAGTCATGATTTTCCATTACAAAAATTAACCATGCTTTTACTATAGTAAAAGTACAATAACCATGTTTAGTTTTTTTTTGGCAAATGGATTACCATATGTATTTATTTGTACTACAAATTCCATGGTTAAACTATGGTTAGTGTAGCAAAAACCATGGTTAATTTGTGGTTACCATGGTTTAACAATAGTAACCATTGTCTTTGGATTTATAGTAAAATCATCGTTAATTTTCATATGGGTTGTGTTGTTGTCTGCCCTAGCTCCCCCTAAACCTATTATAAAATATGATTATTTGTCTGCTAAATTACTACTGTAACATTACAATAGATAATAATGATGTCCTTTATACAGTATTTTGAGTGCTGCTGCTTAGCTAATTAAACAAAGACAAAACTACAATAGCATATTTACAGATGAAACTGACCTGCAATTGAAACCCTGAACAGTATTTTTACTTCTCTGCTCCACCTGTGCGCTTCCACAGTCCACTCCATTCTCTCTCTCGCATTGATTACTCTGATCCAAACCATTTGGCGGGGGCGCAGAGAGCACGCAAGCCGAAGCATTGCCAGTCACGACTAACCGATTCATGATTTATTCAAGATTTAATGAATCATGGCCAGGTTTTGATTCAAGTGTATTGACCTACTTTTGATTTATTCGTCCAAAATGTGGCATATTCCATCCACGTTATAGGAATTACGTTTTTATGACTGGATTCTACGAACCAGTCTGTGTTTTCCACATCGCGGAAATTATAGGGCCGTACTTCTCAATAGTCAGTGCAATTTGTGAAAGAAATCAATTAAATCTGTAAGTAGATGTGTGTAAATATTCAAATCTAATCCCCTTTGTAATCGTTAACATTTCATAAGTAACTGTAATTTAATTACACATTTTTTCTTAGTAACTGTAACTGATTACAGTTACATTTATTTTGTAATGGAATTACGTAACGCCGTTACATGTAACTAGTTACTCCCCAACACTGGTAATATCTCTTGTGATACTGTAAAAGAATCCCGTAAAAAAAATTCTATATATAGATTTTATTTTTGGTAGGCCTAATCTGGTTCATTAAAACAAACTGATTTGCAAAAATGTCTGATTGCTAAAAACAGTAATATTTGTTGAACGTCTAGGTTACTTGTGTAACCCTCGTTCCCTGAAGGAGGGAACGGAGACGTTTCGAGCGTTCGGGAGAAGGCGGAGGCCTCCAGTGCAGCCCGACGCTCTCAGCGGCCCGGGAAAGCATAGCGGTCAGCTCTGGATCTGACTCGGGCAACGCCACTCTACCTGACGGTGGCAGCGCAGCCGAATCCTCATCTCCAGAGCCTAGCTCGCCCTCCGATGCAGCGACCGACATCCTGTCCTCTGCCTGTGCCCCGCACAAGATGCTAGACCCCGCCCTGTCCGAGGACCCAGCACGCTCGTCCGGAAGCACCAGGTGGTGCGACATGCTCGAGGAATGAGAGGCCCGCGGAGACGTACTCGACGGGGAAGCTCTCACTGTAACCCTCAGGTCTCCCTGACCATGAACCGAAGTAGCCCTCCGAGAACCAGAGGAGCTAGAGCGGGGCATGGCAAGGGGGATACCCCCCCGTTTAATGAGGAGGTATCTGGACCGCAATGTCGCGATGGTCATGTTCCCGCAGTGAGAACATGACTCATCCATGAGCGCTGCTTCAGCGTGCTGTAAGCCCAAGCACGAGAGGCAGTGATCATGACCGTCAGATGAAGGCAGGAAACGACCGCATCCAGAAACGCACGAGCGGGAAGCCATCTTTAAAAAGACGCCCGTCGCTCGTGAAGCTCTTTTAGAAATAGCTCTTTTAGAATTTTTGGAAACACTCTTTTAGAGAGAGCGCTGAAGCGCCCAGGGGAGGTCGCGGCAAGACCACAGAATGAAAGCTGCAGCCCGCCGAGATTTCAGCAGCCTGAATGGCAACCCCCGCTGATACGCCGTCACACCAACGCCAGCTGTTTCTCTCGAACACTCGCGGAGATTCGTCTTGAAGAAGGCTCGGCTCCGAAGCGAAAAGCTGATGTGCGTTTGCACGCGCTCTCCTTTTATATCCGCGCTGCGGGGCGGGGTGCGCGTGGCGAAATACGCACGCCAACTGTCATTGGCTTGTTTAGTTAACACTCGAAGGTGATTGGGCTCTCGGGCGAGATCCCAATTCGTCAGTCACTGACATAACGTCTAAAAACAGTAATATTTGTTGAACACTAGATTTTCATACATCTGTTCATCTATATATATATATCAACATATTTGCTGTAATTGTCATTTATTACTGTACTGGTACAACATTTGGGAAGGTTGAACTTTTCATTATGGCTGTTTTTAGTGTACGGTTGATATTTTTAGTGACATCTATGCTGCGAGTTTGTGCTCCCAGGAGGTTCTATATCGGCCAGCATTTATTGTCTCTGGTAGCTTACACATTTTTATTACACAGTTCAGTGTCATGAGTGTAATGAATGAATTTAGAATGCTGCTATAATAAGCCATGCTATACGGCCATATTAGTCCCTCTGGAAGTTTCATTTGCAGTTAGTTCACTGTGCAGATTGTTTGGTATGGGCTTTGCACAACAGGACCATAATTAAGGTGTTAATAGTGTTATTCTGATCTTATTTGCATTTGCAATGATTTTGCAGTCATGCTGCTGTGTGGTGATGATCACTATACTCTGTAGTGTATGTGCATTTACATCAATGGAGTTTTTTATAAAGCATTTAAGAAATGATATAGCATGTACAAATGTAATTTTTTTTTAGTAGTTTAGTAATCCAGTAGTAATCCATTTAGTAACGTGATATTTGGCATGTTATTTATTTAATTATTGCTTGTTTGTTTGTTTGTTTGTGTCATACATGTTCCCTTTTCTTTTTCAGCCTCCAAGTGTCTGGGCTATTTTACATTGGTGTGTATTAAGATAAACTAATAAACCAATAATTCATTTCACTGGTTGTGTTTCATTGAGTAAAATTTTATATGACTCATCTTTTGCATTACACTGGTTTTATGCATTGTATTCTTCTAGTCCTTAAAGGGGTCATATGACGTTGCTAAAAAGAACATTATTTTGTGTATTTGGTGTAATGAAATGTGTTTATGCGGTTTAAGGTTAAAAAAACCTGCTTTCCACATTCTGTACATTATTGTTGCTCCTCTATGCCCCGCCTTTCTGAAATGCGTCGATTTTTACAAAGCTCATCGTTCTGAAAAGCGAGGTGTGCTGTGATTGGCCAGCTATCCAGTGCGTTGTGATTGGCTGAATGCCTCAAGCATGTGAAGGAATTGTTACACCCCTTACCATACTGTGATGCCGTGTCCCGGTGCGACGAGATAAAAACAATAAAACCCATTATAAACAAGGCATTTGTTGCATCCAGTGGGGACATTATTACTGATTATAATGACTTATACTGTCTTTTAACGAGTTGCGTTGCTTCGCGCCGCGTAAACATAAAACCATGTCTGCATTTGTGATCGGAGAAACGACAAACAACAAGCGCTACTCTACACTGCTCAAAGCTCGTGTTTAAATAGTCAGTGGCAAATTCTTTAAATATGAAAACGTACTTAAAGGCTGTGAGTCAGAACAGCCGACATTGTAGGCTACTCTCCCAGGTTGAGGAAACAGTCCTCCGTAAAATGCGCTGCACACACTCGAATATTTGGGTTGTACTGTTCTGGAACAGTGTTGTAAACACAACTTAACCACTGATTTCTAACAAACAAAGTATTTTGCCAAACAAAGTATTTTCGCTTTAGCAACTAAACACACAGCGTCTCCACGACATGGCGGCGGCAGCAACAATACTACTGCAAGAATAAAAGTTACGCCTTCTTTCTTTGCGTAAACATTTGGGCGGTGTTATGTAAATCTTCCCACACAGTGACATAGACATGTGGGGGCGTGTTTAAACAATGTGTTTTAGGAGGGCGTGGACGAGTCTTAACTTTTAAACAGAATATCTCTTTGGGTTTGACAAAACATTAAATCGCAACATATGACCCCTTTAAGATGCAGCAAGAATACCATTTCATCCTAATATTTACTTTTGTTTAGTTATCCTTTTCTCTGTGTTTGTTTGGTTTGCATTCAATTGTGTATTGTTTCATTTTGTGTATTGACCTACACCTTCAGTAGTTATATAGTGCCATTGTATTACAATTATATCTCTATTTGGCTATTGCATCTCAGATTAGTAATTTCTTTAATTTCCGATAATTTTACAAGAACCCATCTTCACATTGTATACATTTATAATTGGTTTGGTTAGGAGTCAGTCATTGCAGGGTGTTGAATGGTCAGCTCACTTTTTTGAGAAACTTGTAAAGAAGCAAAAAGAGAAATATGAGTGTTAACCATGTTCCCCTCAGTACCTAAGCAAACACTGCTGCATGTGTTCTATATCTAGGCCTAGCCTCTTATCTGTGTGTTTGCGTGAATCTTTTTTGCTGATCTTTATTTGAAAGATTCACACTGTAAGAATCCAACAAATATTGTTGCATAGGAGTATTGTTGCGACTTTCATCTCTTGGTTCAGATAACAAATTGACCCATCTGTTTAGATTAACAATCATTACATTGTCCACAAAACAAGCCTTTTTTAAAGTTGAAACAACCTACATGTGCTTAGTGAGGTTTATGCTATATTAATCAGATACATGTTAGGTGATTACAGGAATTAAAGTTCCTATGAAATTAGTATTAATAAATTAATTTGTACTACAGAGGTAGCACACAAAAGTGGGTTGTAGTTACATTTTCAGACATTTAATGAGGCTCAGAGGTGTCATGAGTGCAATTAAATTAATAAATTCATGTGGAGAATAACGTTTTAAATATATCGTTTTGAATACAGAAATATGATTCAAATAACTGAAATTATATGCTAAAAATGAAACTAAATCTGCCAGCAGGTAGCGGCAAGTCACTGATTTTATCACTGAATCATTCATTCAATTGATTCGTTCGAACGGCTGAATCATTCAGGAATGAAGCAAGTGACTGTCTTTATGAACTGACGGAAATCTGTCATAGCGACTGAACTTTAAACCCTGTGATTAATATTCACCAAAATGTTGTCCCATCTAGCCTAACAGTCATCTGGACGAATACTGAGACTGAACAATGCTGTATTCATGCATTGTGGCATGAATACATAATTTATTTTATAGTTAGTGCTATAAGAATATAGTTTGTTTGCAATTTTAATTTTACTTTGTCATTGTTTTCTAGTGTGGTGATATTCACATGCAGCTCATCTTTATTTTATCTTGTTTATTTTATTTTATGTTTTTATTATTTTATGCTGTTTCTTTGCAAAGTTTAACATTTTACTTCTCTGAGGTACTTCTGTTGGAAGCTGAGAAGTCAAACAAGCTCTTGCCTCACATTGCCTTGACATTGAGTTTTCTCGACTTTTCATATTTGACAGTGCAGTTATGTGGTTTTGGAGAACCTCTCAGCGTGCACTGTGAAGCATTTTAAAATGCAAGTTGACTGCCCTGTGGCAACCACTGTCTAAATAAACTCCAGAAATATTCCGAAAGGATTTTATGGTTTAAACATGATTTGAAAGTTGAAGTGAAACTCTTGCTCTGCTAAACAATGGAATTCAACATGGAAGTGCCTCATAGCAGTAAAAACACATTCGAATGAATGAAATGAGGTGCTTCAGAAGAGCAGGATTGCTTGCAAGATGGCTGAGGGTTATACAAACATCACAGAGAAGACGATGAAAGGGAAGATGAAACGGCAAGCACTTTTCCCTAGATATGGTGCGATAACAATGTTGATGGCAATAGCACCCATTCGTCTTCTCGCATGCTGTGTTTTGAGAATTTAGTTGTGTGATTTTGATTTATATTTCTGTGTCTGATGATTGTGTTTTAGTGCATGGAGCTTCATGCCAGTTGATCTGTTTGTGTTTGTCAAGCTGAAAGCATGACTCACTCTGGGCTCTCTGTAATTGAGTCACCACAAGTCTGTGATAACACTAGCCTCAGTCCTACCCCGATACATTAAATGTCTATGAGCTTTTAAAGTGTGTAAGACGCTTAGGGCTGCCAAAATCCTGTTCTAGAACTTTCGCCCTGGGCTCCCTTAAGGGCTTCTTTCTTTTTGTTCCTTGTCCAGAATGGACACACTGATACCACAGACACACGTACACTCACTTGCTATGTATTTCTGCTATATTAAGCTGTGCTCCTCAAACACCATGTCCCATTAGTTACAAAAAGAAGAGAGGTTGGTGAACTGTCTGGCTGTGTAATCAAATCAACAAGCAGGTTGATTCAGGACATTTTTTTTTCTCTGACAAACAGTGTTGTCATATCCCAGCGGTATCGTGACTTCCCAGAGCACTTAACGTCATCATGCAAGCTTTATAGATCCCACGACTCAGGCATGAAGGCTATGTACGCTACCTGTGACTGCAGATTTTTCTCTTTTCAGTAAATTTTCTGACAAGACCAAGGCCATGTTGCAACAACAGACAACCAAATTTTGTTTATAAACGGCGGAATTCTTTTTCATAATGTTTCAATGTTAAAATAAGAATGTGATATTGAAATTAAGTCTTGATTAAATACAGTGTATGCAGAATTCAAGTAAGGCAAATTAATGCTCTTGAAAACCTTTAAAAAATGCTGGATTGTTTCAACTTTTGGGTTAAAAATGTAATTTAAAAGTTTAACCCAACAGCTGGGTTAGTCCATATTTGACCCAAAGTTGGGTTGAAACAACCCAACAATATTTAGAGTGAACTGAACACAAATCCAGCTAAATTTGAGGCTCAGCTGGAATCTGACTGTTTTAGTTGGAAATACTGTGGGTTTCTGTGGAGTGGACTTTAATATTATAAAATGTATTTATTCACACACTTGACTGTATTCATATTGGTAGCTAAAATCATTATCAAATGAGCCAAAATATTAAAAAATTAATACGTAATGTGGATGCTTAATACTGTGTACAACTTCTGTGGAGCTTTCTGCATGTTCAGATTCTGCACAGTTCAGATTTGCAGTTCAGAAACAAGGTAATTTACATTTTAGGCAGAATAGTGCTAGTCTATTTTTGCCATGCCATTGAAAATAGTTTATTTTGTGTAAAATTTGACAGCTAAAAGTAGGACGCATATTTATCACCTTGGTTTTGAAAAAGTAATTTACATTAATGTGATGTGATGGATCTTGCAAATATGCAATATCTTTAAAATCATTTGTAAGGCATTTTTTAGTTCTGCTTCTCTGTTTCATGTGTCTTCTCAACATAATGTTAAATGGTTGTCTTGTAAAGACTTGTGCTCCATATATACTGTACTACACTGTAATACTGGAACTGAACACTGAAAGTAGACTATGGTGTCATTCAGTCAGTCAGTCAGTCAGTTTTTTTATTTATTTATTTATTTAATTTTTAAACAGAGGTTGAAGTATATAAAGGTGCAGAGCCTTTACTCAAATCACTGAGCAGATACGCATTGCTGTTTCCAGTGTGTTTATCCATTTATGCCCTCCACCCCAGCACCATCTGTTTGATGTTTTTATCCTACAGAGGGCCTCTGCTCCTGGTTTTCAAAAAGTTAGGTCATCTTTTTAAAAAGTAAACAGCATGTCTACAAAGACTGGACAGATGACTGCATGTCATTCATTCATTCATTCATTCATTCATTCATCCATCCATCCATCCCTTAACTGGCCATTCTGCGCTGTAAAACCCAGAACAACAAAAGCTTGTAAGAATATTAACAGACCCAGTCTACATTCAAGGAAAGTATTGTATGTGTATTAATGTGTTGAAAATGAGGACGCTTACTGAACGTTGCATCACATTGTGCAGCTGGATGCATTAAAAATCTCTCAGGGAGAATTATAACAAAATATTCACTGAATGTCGGGAAATTAATATGATAATTATATCTGTATTTTCTTGGGATGGCTTGTAGGCTTTAATTGTCACACTTTCAAAGTTAGAAATAAAATGGAAACTATTAATATTCTTATTATTAATATTCTTTTGATATCCTGTTTAATTTAAAAGCTAAAAGCAGCACACATTTGAACAAAATGCTTACAGATTTAACTTTTTATATTAAATTTGATGGTTAGTGAAAAATGTACAGTTAGTTTTTTATTGAATTATTTTGACTCACAATTATTGTGTTAACATAGGATAGTACATATATCAATGCATTGCACGTTTACTGAATTTAATATTAATAAAAGTTCATCTTTTCTCCTTTGCAACACATCTCCTTTCAAAAAATTGTTGTGTTGTATCTTTGTATTGATACACATTGATACACATTAGGTGTTGTGAGGCACTACTTTTTGAAAAACAGCTTTGGAATGATATTTATTGTGATGATATACATTTGAATAGACGACTATTACAATTATTCATTCATTCATAGGGTGATATTCTGTCAATATGATACACACACACACATATTAATACTTCTTTTTTTTTCTCACATTGGGATTTATTATACAGTTTATATGGTCTTTATATGTATTCATACTGCTACTCTTACAATTTTGACAGGTTCCAAATAATTTAAATGCCACAGTATCCCTTTAGTAATATGAAATTTATTCAGATTTATAATGTATTTCTAAAGCATGCCTATAACCATGACAAATGAGACACTTAGACCACTGTTATGTATAAAATAGAATGTAATACTGTTATGCAAAATATGGAATGTTAAATTGACTTGCATAGTGTAGTCTAGCTTCTTGCATTATCAAACACAATTACTTACTCATTTCAAGCACATTTAGAGGCACTTACTCATAATTTATTTTCCCAAAACTCTCAAACTGTTCTTTACTGCCATATAACATATATCTCATATAGCTCCTAAATGGCTCACCTGAGGTTTGAACCAGTTTCCTCGGTACAGATCACCTTGCACACAAGTCTAGATACCAAGACCTGCGTGTGTTTGACCCTCCTCCACTGATTGTTGAAGCCAATGAGCTCTGGCTCTACATTAACAGTCTGTGACTCACAAATGTAGAAGATTAGAGTGTAGGCCGCTGGATCGTTGGACTGAGTGTTCAAGTCGATGCCTTTGTCTTTCTTTTCTCGTCTACGTGTCCTTTCTCTGGAGCTTAATGACCAGCCATGCAACATACAGGTAGATCTGAGAGCTGAGGAGGTTAGACAGAGAGAGGAGAGCAGTTAGAGATGAAGGCCAGCGGGCATACTGACTCTCCAGAGTAGATATCTATTAATATTCAGTTAACTTATTCTATTCTGAGTTCTTCTCACTTATTACTGTAGGCTGTAGGAGAAGGTAGAAGAGGAGAGGGGTCAGTAGCCTCCAAAGCCTCCTTTTCCAATCACTGAGATTAATTTCTCCTCCATTCGTTTTTACTGAAAATGTGACACTGAATATTCTGAGTGGATGATTGAAGTTCTATATGTTTTTATTTAACCACGCAGCCCCCTGCCTGGGACAACTCACTATATCTGCAATGTCATATTAGCATACTAAAAGTGTATACAGTAGCCTTGCTCTATATCTAAAGTCTTGTTCATAGTTTAAATTGGAAAATGTGGTAGTTTGGTCATACTTTAGTTTGGGGACCAATTCTAAGTTAACTAACAATTAACTACGACTTTTGCCTCAATAAACTTCTAATATGCTGCTTATTAATTGTCAGTGAGGAAGTTAAGTTTAGGTATGGGGTAGGATTAAGGGATGTAAAATGTGGTCATGCAGAATAATCCAGAAAAAAGGTTGTAGCACCAAACACCCGTCTAAAAATCCAGTAGGCAAAAAACTTAAGGTGCGTAGATCCAAAAATTACAAAGATGCAAAGATGAAAGAGATCCGCACTCGTCCAAATACAGCTCAAAAGGCTTATTCCATTTATTGCTCAGAGGTCACAAAAATGTGCAAAGAAGTGCAAAAGTGAGTACAGAACGTTTTCGGGTATTAACCCTTCCTCAGTGCCATGTAGCGCATGATGCATGCGCATATATATTTGTACATATTTTTGTAACCACTGAGCGATAAATGGAATAAGCCTTTTGAGCTGTCATAGTTTAAATTGGAAAATGTGGTAGTTTGGTCATACTTTAGTTTGGGGACCAATTCTAAGTTAACTAACTAACAATTAACTACGACTTTTGCCTCAATAAACTTCTAATATGCTGCTTATTAATTGTCAGTGAGGAAGTTAAGTTTAGGTATGGGGTAGGATTAAGGGATGTAAAATGTGGTCATGCAGAATAATCCAGAAAAAAGGTTGTAGCACCAAACACTCGTCTAAAAATCCAGTAGGCAAAAAACTTAAGGTGCGTAGATCCAAAAATTACAAAGATGCAAAGATGAAAGAGATCCGCACTCGTCCAAATACAGCTCAAAAGGCTTATTCCATTTATTGCTCAGAGGTCACAAAAATGTGCAAAGAAGTGCAAAAGTGAGTACAGAACGTTTTCGGGTATTAACCCTTCCTCAGTGCCATGTAGCGCATGATGCATGCGCATATATATTTGTACATATTTTTGTAACCACTGAGCGATAAATGGAATAAGCCTTTTGAGCTGTATTTGGACAAGTGCGGATCTCTTTCATCTTTGCGTCATGCAGAATAAAGCATTAAAGTGTTAGTTCACCCAAAAATTACCCCATGATTTACTTACCCTCAAGCCATCCTAGATGTATATGACTTTCTTCTTTCAGACCAATACAATCGGAGTTATATAAAAAAACATCCTGGCTCTTCCAAGCTTTATAATGGGAGTGGATGGTAGCCCAAAATTTGAAGTCCAAAAAATTGAACCAATCCATTATAAAAGTCCACACAGCTCCGGGAGGTTAATAAAGGCCTTCTGAAGCGACGCGATGCATTTGTGTAAGAAACAACTTTATAAACCTTAATCTCTAACTGTCGTACGTGCATTCACGAGAGAGTGACGTCCAGCGAAATTATTAAAAGCTGAAATTATTACCTCTGAGTCAGAGCAGCGATCATAGAAGAGGGAACACAGGCAGACAGTGCTGGAAGCTGATAATGCTTATCAGTAAATCGGTGGAAAATAAATAGAAATCATGAATCTGTCTGAGCTATGCTTTTTAAAATGAACACGCACTAGTGTAAACGTAGCCTAACAGATGTGTAAACTGAAGACTATTTGAGCTTTATTAAAACTATTTGCACTGATTTATTGTGTTGGTTACATTTTGTTCCTTTTTGCAGTGGCTCAGGAGATGAGTCTTTGAGTTTGTATAAACATCAACAAGCTGAAAAATAAAACCAAAGTTTATTTTTTTTAGATAATGTAATTATTATGTAAGTCAAGGTATCTGTATTGGTATCGATATCGAAAATTGTTGAACGATACCCAGCCCTACTCCCTGCAGTTCCTTTACGAACCCCAGTTTGGGAAACCTTGACGTAATGTAATGTTTAATGCCTTTCATGTTGTTAATAACAACACATTATTACTCTTTGTATTTTTATATCAATATGGTACAAGATTATCCTATTTAAATCAATGTGATAAATGAATTACGTCAAAATAATCTAAAAGTAATCATAAAGTAGTATGATTATATTACCTAAAATGTGTAATGTAATGGATTACGTTACTGACTACAATTTTTGTAATGTAATTTGGATTTAGTAACAGACTACAATTTGTAAGTAATCTACCCACCTCTGATTATTAGCATGCATATTACTAGCATATTGGCTGTTTAGTACTGTATAAAACACATATTAATGCCTCACAAGTAATGGCTAACATTCTGCATGACCTTATTTTATTCACAAAATTATAAGTCTTTTACTGTCACTTTTGTTATGTACATATTATGTATGCACACACACACAGTTTTTTATGTTTTTGAAATAAACAACAACAATATATGTTGCTGATGTCTCTTCTAGTGACTTGGAACAATGATTTAATTTTGGGGGGAAATGATTGGCAGTTTGTTTGTCATTTTGTTCCATATATTCATGCTTCAGTGCAGTGTTTGATCCTGTACACACATTTTAGATCCATTTAGCATGTATACAGGAAAAATATGTTGCCAGAATTGTTGTAATGCTAATGCTAATTTTGCTCGTGATCTGTACAGTTATCACTGCAACCAAACACTTTTCTGCTTGTGTTTACTCAAAGGATGCTGCTGGTAAATTGATTTATTCCTATGTGCTTGTGAGTTTATGGCTTGAAGTGGATTAAATTTTGCCCCTTCATTTGATTCATAAAATACTTCTGCAAGGAGCTTAGCTCTCACGTCGAAGAACTGTCATCCATTTGCTTTCATCACAGACATATCTGCTAAAAACAGTCAGACTTTTATGTGTAAATATTAGTTCTCTTCACTCCCATATAAACAGTGTTTTGCTTTATTAGCAAAAGATAAAGATAGATTATAATAATTTATTGGCCTGTATTAGAAGAGAACATCACTGTAAGGAATTTAACTCTTTTACTTTTTTATTATTATTTAACTCTTTTTATTTTCAGAGGGGGAATCGAATCTGAAGATTCAAAATCAACCTGATTGAACTGATTCCAAATTTGATAGTTTATCGTCTTTCCCGTTTGTCCAGCGAGACGTTAACATCAGTATATCTTACCAATTTGAATATTTGTACTATCCCTGTCCAAAGGTTAATACATGCTTGTGATAATTTATAAGCTACAAGCTAGGTAGCCGGATCTGGGCAGAGTTTAACTTTGAATTCCCGACACAAGACAATGATTCTTATTATGAAACAGGAATTTATTGGCTATCTAGATTACATTAAAATAAACTAATGCAAATACACATACACACACACATACCGTTCACAGGATGAGGATTTTAACAGAGTTCTGAAGAAGTCCCAAAATTCTAGTAAGTTACTAGTTCTTAGATCACATCGAGCATATATAAGACATATTATTTGTGAATATAGTTGCCCTTTTATACTTTCAAATGATTGTCTTTTGAATTGTCTGTGTAGGTTCTATGTTCCTTGTCTGTGACAGGAGAAACGCGCGTTTTTCTGGAATGTAGAGAAAGGGGGAGGACAGAGAAAGTCCTGGGGTCAATGGAGGTTGCAAAAAGTCATTCGGTGTAGACCTGCTATTCTTCTCGCTCGGACATGGAGCTATTAATCTGTCGCTTTCTGTTTATCGGATTATCGATTTATGCATTAAACGGTCATGGGGTCCAGGAGTGTCTGTCGCTGGAACATTTCCAGATACAACGTTCTTTGTTCTGTTGTTTATTAGATTTGTATTTATGCTGAAGCCAGTCACGAGACAACACTGAAGTTCTGTTGCTTAAATGAGTCCAGATGCAGGGGTCAGTTTTTGCTGTCTCAGTGCTTGCAGACCCAGGAGGTGGTTTTGTAAATCACACTCTTCTTGTGTTTCTTGCAAAGATAAGCCGAGCGACTCAGGAACTATTTTTCTGAATTTATCCCCCCACCACCTTTGTAATATAAATAAGCACCAGTCAAGCTGCGATATCAAATAGGACCACATGGAGATGCCAAAAGACCACTAAACCTGCTGTCTTGATCTTACTGTACATGCTACTATACGATCCATTCAGAATAACTAGACCAGCGCATAATCTAAAACACCTTCAGTCACCGTCCAGTATAACACTCGTGCTTTTAAACCAAATACACACTGAAAATAATAATTTACTGACATCTGGACTCGACTCTCCATAATCTCTGATGAAATCGGTTGGGATTTCTCTGTATTAGAGTTGTTTTGAATTTACTGTTTGAACGCATTCGTTTACTGGATCCTTGGACTGAAAAGTTTACAGGAGTTTACCGGTTTTTAAGCTATTGTTTTCGTTGTAATGTACTGATTCAAAAAATTAGTAATCAATAATTAACTATTATTTTACCACTCTGTGCACATCCCTGACATGCTCTCGCGCATGAAGAAGCAGCATCTCTGTCACTGTCGGCAATCGGCATCCTCTCTGACTGACAGAGCGGGCGTGGGCGCGGGCACAATCATCAAACATATTTCAAAGGAAGCCGGCGCCACAGTCCTGACCGCATTACTGTCTTTACTGGGTGTTTTTAGGGAATATTTGTATTTTTTATTTTATTTATTAGCTAGTCATGGTGGACTGTCATAATTTTGCCTAATTCAGGACACTAATGAATGATTCACATCAGAGGGGATTTAGAAGTGGGTATACGCAAAGCCGACTGATAAAGAAGTGGGTATACGCCGTATACCTGCGTATACCCTCCACTACACCACTGTTAGTAACATTCTAGAAGAATTTTATGTGGAATACTTCTGTGGGGCGTGAAGAAAAAGTAATGTAACTAAGAGTGTAACTAATTACTGTTGCCAGACAGTAATAAGTAAAGTAACAATATTACTTTTGAAAGGAGTAACTAGTAATGAGTAATATATTACATTCTTTGAGTAACCAGCCCAACACTGTTAGTCACCTGTCCCTGACCCGCTATATTTGCATGAGAGTCAGTCACAAGAGCTCAGTGATTTGTACCTGTGACTCAAGTGCAGTCAAATAATAGATTACAAAATTGTACCTCGCTTTCTGTCTGAGATGTTTTTTTTCTTCTTCTTCTTCTTCAGCAGCAACAAACTACCACTTTCATGTACTTACTTAAACTTTGCACCTCTACATTTTCAAACACAGGACTTTCTGTTTAGCCGCTAAGAAGTCTAATAAGGTTAAAGTAGAGTTATTTATTTAAAATTTAAAAAAGCAGTTCAGTCAGCTGATTTTGCCACTGTCCATCTGCACCCTAAAGATCAACCTCTGGCTTGTCTCTCCATTTTAAAGCTCTCCCATTGCATCTCTCTCACCTGCGTGAGTCCTGTTTGACTCATTAAAACACACACACGTTCATAGACGCATCCCTTTGGGAGAGAGGGAGAGGAAACAGATGGTGGAGGATGTAGCCCACTGTTTCTGTCTTCCTCACACAGACACACGTTCTCCAAACGTCCCTTCCTTCAACCACCACTGTAACTGATTTTCACTTTTCTTGCTGTATATCATCACTATATCTTCAGTTTGAACAAATAACTTTAAAGTCTTCATATCAGCTAAGACATAAATATATATTTCTGCAGTTTCTGTCGTTGAGCACCGCACAACATTTACAGTACAAACAGTAATCAGCAACAGTGTTGGTTTGGTTTTACCATTGACATATTAAAATCAATTAAACAGATGCGTCATGTTTCCTGCACAGTGAAACTGCAGGTTACAGCTGATCAGTTGTTCTTATTTAGAAAGAGTATTTTATAAGCACAAATACCTTTACAGACAGTGACCCTAGTGACTGTTAATTTAATCCATACAGAAAAAATTATACTTTAATCTGACAAATGAAATTGAGATTGTTTTGTTGTTCAAGCTAGATTTATGATTTATTTAGATTTAATTCAGCATTTTACATTTATATGTCTTAAACAGCTTTTTTACACATTGAAAAGGCAGCACACTTGAACACAATAGATACAAAAAATCAACAGTTAGAAACGTTTAGGTGGTAAAAAAAGTTAAACTCCTTAAAGAATGACCTTAGTTAATTTAAGAGCTGTGTAGCTAGGTTTAATTGTGTTTATCTAATGAATTTGCTTGCTTGATTAACTTGACCTATACTGTAAATTTTTTTAAACATCCAAATAACGGCCATCGTCCTGCTTATTTTGCTTCTAGACTGAGGGGCAGACGTGTTGAAGGAGAAGTGTAGCATAGCGAGCTGCTTGGTAAAAGTTGTGACCTGCTTCAGCGACGGAAATTGGCTGGCCTGACAATGGTGGAGGTTTTCCTCCTTTTTACATTTTTGTAAATGTACACTCTATATACATTTGGTTTGACAGCCAACTGGCTCATCACGAAACGTCTCGTTGCTCCCTATGATCAGTTCATTCTTGAATTTGTCTGTTTATTATTTCACCTGTTTATTATTTCTCTCTCATTACATTAAATTCAGACTTCAAGTTCACAAATCAGCTAAAATATGAAATTGTTTTGTCATGTAGCTGTAAATTCAGCCCTGCTGCTAAGTAGCGGTGCAGAGATCATTAAGAGAATTAGCATCTTGTGAAACGAAAAGCTGTGTTTGTAATAAAAAAAAAAATTAAGACTTGTTTTAACTCTAAAATACGAGTCCTCTGTCTATAATATTGCTTTCTCCAGTGAAAAAGTAATCTCGACTGAATCATTGAGAGAAATATGCACAGATCAAGCAATTTTTACAAGTGAAAACAGCTCAAAACCAGTCTAAAAAAGTATATCTGTGGATTTTGGTGTGAGAGGACAACAGAGATGGACTTTTTCCACTGGAGGAAGTGTTATGGATTATGGCCAGAAGCCATGGTTTAAAGTTAAAACGTCTTAATGGTAGATTTGTTTCTTACAAGCATGCATATTTTTTCTTAATTGATGTTAATCAATTAAGTGACGGACTGGAGTCATGTTGTTGCGGAAGGAGACTCACACAGAGGATTAGAAGATACAAGGGTTGTTTATTAACAGCAAATGATGCAGATGGTAATGGCAGGCGAGTAATAAAGTCAATGTAGCAGTTCTTTGGAGAGATGAGGAATGTAACAGTATCTGGTTTCGCAGGAGATCGTGGAAGGGAGACAGAGGACAGCACACACCTCGGATGAGTACATGGAGTTTCCACAGAGTAACTGGAACGAACTAGGCAACGGCACACAGTAGAACACACTGGAGGAAACACAGGAGGTAAGTATAACAAGCAGATAGGTCTTTCACTGTAGTTCACAGATAGCATAGAGAGAGTCCACTTTGTAGGAACAAGACCAGACACTGGAGTGAAGTGAGGTGTGTGCTTTTGTATGGGTGATGATGAGATTGCCAATTACCAACAGGTGCGTGCGATCAGTATTCAGGTGATGGTGTTTGTTGTGATTGGGTGGTGGCTGAGCCTGGCCGATCTGTGACACATGTGAATTGCTTGTGGATTATTGTGATGTTTTTATCAACTGTTTATCAACTACAACTTCAAGACCTGTTTGATAAGATCAGCACACTTCACAGTTTTTTTTTCTTTTCGCAAATTCAGCTAGTAGGAGATAAGACAGTAACATTCACGCCTGTAACAAAGCTAGAGATGACCTCTCATCATCCTCTCTGTTTGTGCAGGACTCAGAAACACAGGCTTTGAAACGAGCCACAGATGGCAAGAAGCCAAATCTGGAGCATTTATATTCTACATTCAAAACAAAATGAAACATAGCATTAGCATTGATTTAGATCATGTTCCTTTCCTTTAGTTTGAAAGTTATTTTGCTGTGAAAACGAAGACGTGTGCCTTAAATGCATGCCACCCTCGCATTAAAGGAAGAGAAACCAGCTTCTTTGGTTCACAAGTGATACGATCTGTTGTTTCCAAAGCATTTATGTATAAATTTAGAGCTTACTTTCATATATAACAGCCTTTAGTGTTAGATGCTTCAAAATGTAGTGATTAACTACATTAAGACTGGAGTCCTAGTGGTCTGATGGAAATGACATACAGGTTCAGGCTATCCTACAATCACATGATGCACATGGTAATTGTTAGGCTTGTCAAGGTGGTGGGAGATGTAGTCCACAGATGAAAAATATGGTATGGTTGGGGAAAAATGATAATGATAAACCGATAGATTACATTAGTAGTCCTTGGTCCCAACAGAAGGACAGGTGCCTAATTTAAGCCAGTCCTGCCCGTGTTCTTCCTGCATGCATAAATGTACAGTATTTTCTCAGCTCTGCCACTGATCTGGAGTCATTTCATCCAGACCCTTTGATGTCTGCTCTGACAGATGAACTCCTCCAGCTGTCTGGATCAACGCTCGCTGTAGACCATCTCATACACAGTTTATTCAGCTCCTCAAGCAGACTGAAATGACCTCTCTATATATACCTGAAGTACCCTTGGGAGAATTCACTAAGAACTAATTCCGCTCGCCATTTATTTGCATGTGTGGTCTGCCTTGTGCTGTCTGCAAGGTACAATTCCCAATCTTTTCAGTTCTGCTAGGTTGTGAAGGATGCAGACTAGTTTGGGCTCAAAAGAATGACAATGACTTAAAGCACAATTTCACTTTATTATCCAGTTAAACTGGATTGTGGCTTCTTGAATTTGCAAAGCTTTTACATGTGAAATAAACTATATATTTTTCATAATATAATAATGTATTATTATTATTATTATTATTACATTTAAAATAAAAATACATTCTCTTATTTGGGTATATGTTTGCCTTGTAATATTTCTCAAAATGTTAAGTTATGCATTTTTATCATTTCAAAGCTTAATACCTTCCAAGCAAACAAACTACTAGTGTCGGATTGGGATATCAAGCGGATTATTGTCAAATTGGATGTGAAGAAAGCTGTCGACAGGGATTTCTTTACATCTCAGTCCTTTAATGACAGATCTAAATGCATAAGCCCGGGATAATATGGATTCCGTCAGACCATCTCGGCTCACTACCTGAAACCATCAGAGACATTTTTGTCATGCAGTATGATCTTTTTACATTCAAGCTGGCGTAGTGGTTTCAAATTCACAGTGAGAAAGAACTATGAGTGTGAAGAATGCTGCTTCAACTTTGCGAGATGGCTTTCTGTCATCTTTGAACATTTTCTAGCTTTGTGAATACCTGAAAAATATACTGTACTGTATGTAGAAGACAATGATGTGCACCTTCTACAGAGGCACCATCGAGGGTATCCTGACCAGCTGCATCACTGTGTGGTATGGCGCCTGCAACGCGTCCTGCCGCAAGACACTTCAACGCATAGTGAGAGCAGCTGAGAAGCTCGTTGGTGCCTCTCTCCCCTCCCTTCAGGACATCTACAACACCCGTCTCACCCGTAAAGCCCTCTGCATTGCAGGTGATCCCACCCACCCGACACACAGCTTCTTCAGTCTGCTGCCATCAGGGAGGAGACTGCGGAGTCTCCAGGCCAGGACCAGCAGACTGAAGGACAGCTTCATCCATCAGGCTGTCAGGAAGCTGAACTCCCTCCCAACATTTTGTTTTGTTTTTTCGTCCCATCACTTTAAAGTTTTAAGCACTTGACACCTTATAAACACCTGGGAAATCATTTGGAGAGTGCTTAATATAATAAAAGAGCAGAAATAAATTAGTCTTCAATTAGTCATCTTTGTGCCTCTAATTAAATATAAAATTCCATTTGGTCCTCAAAGATACTTTGGCTATATGGTATGCTGAACGTCTAGGATAATGTGAAGCACTCAAGCATAATCATGTTGATCTATTCAAGATGGGAGAGACAGCTTGTAGATGTCATGTCTGGGGGATAAAAACTTCCAAAAGTATTTAAAGAGGTTAGATAAGCAACTGCTCTGAATGACTAAAAATCATGTCACTGCTGTGCTCTTGATGTTTGCATCAGTCAGCAGTGTTGTTGCATGATAGCTTTAGTTCATACTTGTTTTTGTTTTTTTAAGGTAAGTGTAAAACAAAGTGGATAATAAACCAGATTGTGTTAGGACAAATTATTATGAGATGCAAATCATTCTTGTAGATCTTGGCACAGCAATGGCTACATTTACATGCAACGCTCTTGATGTTTGCATCAGTCAGCAGTGTTGTTGCATGATAGCTTTAGTTCATACTTGTTTTTGTTTTTTTAAGGTAAGTGTAAAACAAAGTGGATAATAAACCAGATTGTGTTAGGACAAATTATTATGAGATGCAAATCATTCTTGTAGATCTTGGCACAGCAATGGCTACATTTACATGCAAACAAATAATCCATTTGTAATCGGATTGACTGCTCAATCGGACTGAAAAACCTTTATGTAAACACCTTAATCGATCGGATTGAGCTCGATCAGAATGAAATTTCGATCGGATTGAAGGGGGTGGTTTATTCCTTTTCTAATACGATTGAGAGTGCATGTAAACAGTTGTTTGGATTGAACACCGAAACTGAAAGGACTGCACATTGGCAATGACGCAGAGACAGCGTAATGACGTATGACGCGCGGAACAAGTGGTTCTTCCTTCTGAATAAAATGTTGTATAAATGTGTGTCCTGTCATTATAAAACTCTCCTTTCACTCTGCAACTGTGAAGTGGAGCAGGACAACCTCCCACCCAGTCCTTGTTTTGGATTCTCATCCACAGGCAACCTGATTTGGGCGCGGGGAAGGGCATTTTTACTGCGTGATAAATATGAGCAACATGGCACAGCGGTTTAAATATATATTTATCCATAAATTAATAAATATTAATTCTTCTGTTAAAAACAAATAAAGAAGCTGTGTAGGAGAGTGGTTATTATGTGCAAACAGTGAGAAACTCTATAT
>NW_015507059.1:88472-91841 GCF_001515645.1 Sinocyclocheilus grahami
ATTACATTAGTAGTCCTTGGTCCCAACAGAAGGACAGGTGCCTAATTTAAGCCAGTCCTGCCCGTGTTCTTCCTGCATGCATAAATGTACAGTATTTTCTCAGCTCTGCCACTGATCTGGAGTCATTTCATCCAGACCCTTTGATGTCTGCTCTGACAGATGAACTCCTCCAGCTGTCTGGATCAACGCTCGCTGTAGACCATCTCATACACAGTTTATTCAGCTCCTCAAGCAGACTGAAATGACCTCTCTATATATACCTGAAGTACCCTTGGGAGAATTCACTAAGAACTAATTCCGCTCGCCATTTATTTGCATGTGTGGTCTGCCTTGTGCTGTCTGCAAGGTACAATTCCCAATCTTTTCAGTTCTGCTAGGTTGTGAAGGATGCAGACTAGTTTGGGCTCAAAAGAATGACAATGACTTAAAGCACAATTTCACTTTATTATCCAGTTAAACTGGATTGTGGCTTCTTGAATTTGCAAAGCTTTTACATGTGAAATAAACTATATATTTTTCATAATATAATAATGTATTATTATTATTATTATTATTACATTTAAAATAAAAATACATTCTCTTATTTGGGTATATGTTTGCCTTGTAATATTTCTCAAAATGTTAAGTTATGCATTTTTATCATTTCAAAGCTTAATACCTTCCAAGCAAACAAACTACTAGTGTCGGATTGGGATATCAAGCGGATTATTGTCAAATTGGATGTGAAGAAAGCTGTCGACAGGGATTTCTTTACATCTCAGTCCTTTAATGACAGATCTAAATGCATAAGCCCGGGATAATATGGATTCCGTCAGACCATCTCGGCTCACTACCTGAAACCATCAGAGACATTTTTGTCATGCAGTATGATCTTTTTACATTCAAGCTGGCGTAGTGGTTTCAAATTCACAGTGAGAAAGAACTATGAGTGTGAAGAATGCTGCTTCAACTTTGCGAGATGGCTTTCTGTCATCTTTGAACATTTTCTAGCTTTGTGAATACCTGAAAAATATACTGTACTGTATGTAGAAGACAATGATGTGCACCTTCTACAGAGGCACCATCGAGAGCATCCTGACCAGCTGCATCACTGTGTGGTATGGCGCCTGCAACGCGTCCTGCCGCAAGACACTTCAACGCATAGTGAGAGCAGCTGAGAAGATCGTTGGTGCCTCTCTCCCCTCCCTCCAGGACATTTACAACACCCGTCTCACCCGCAAAGCCCTCTGCATTGCAGGTGATCCCACCCACCCGACACACAGCTTCTTCAGTCTGCTGCCATCAGGGAGGAGACTGCGGAGTCTCCAGGCCAGGACCAGCAGACTGAAGGACAGCTTCATCCATCAGGCTGTCAGGAAGCTGAACTCCCTCCCAACATTTTGTTTTGTTTTTTCGTCCCATCACTTTAAAGTTTTAAGCACTTGACACCTTATAAACACCTGGGAAATCATTTGGAGAGTGCTTAATATAATAAAAGAGCAGAAATAAATTAGTCTTCAATTAGTCATCTTTGTGCCTCTAATTAAATATAAAATTCCATTTGGTCCTCAAAGATACTTTGGCTATATGGTATGCTGAACGTCTAGGATAATGTGAAGCACTCAAGCATAATCATGTTGATCTATTCAAGATGGGAGAGACAGCTTGTAGATGTCATGTCTGGGGGATAAAAACTTCCAAAAGTATTTAAAGAGGTTAGATAAGCAACTGCTCTGAATGACTAAAAATCATGTCACTGCTGTGCTCTTGATGTTTGCATCAGTCAGCAGTGTTGTTGCATGATAGCTTTAGTTCATACTTGTTTTTGTTTTTTTAAGGTAAGTGTAAAACAAAGTGGATAATAAACCAGATTGTGTTAGGACAAATTATTATGAGATGCAAATCATTCTTGTAGATCTTGGCACAGCAATGGCTACATTTACATGCAACCAAATAATCCATTTGTAATCGGATTGACTGCTCAATCGGACTGAAAAACCTTTATGTAAACACCTTAATCGATCGGATTGAGCTCGATCAGAATGAAATTTCGATCGGATTGAAGGGGGTGGTTTATTCCTTTTCTAATACGATTGAGAGTGCATGTAAACAGTTGTTTGGATTGAACCCCGAAACTGAAAGGACTGCACATTGGCAATGACGCAGAGATAGCGTAATGACGTATGACGCGCGGAACAAGTGGTTCTTCCTTCTGAATAAAATGTTGTATAAATGTGTGTCCTGTCATTATAAAACTCTCCTTTCCCTCTGCAACTGTGAAGTGGAGCAGGACAACCTCCCACCCAGTCCTTGTTTTGGATTCTCATCCACAGGCAACCTGATTTGGGCGCGGGGAAGGGCATTTTTACTGCGTGATAAATATGAGCAACATGGCACAGCGGTTTAAATATATATTTATCCATAAATTAATAAATATTAATTCTTCTGTTAAAAACAAATAAAGAAGCTGTGTAGGAGAGTGGTTATTATGTGCAAACCCACATACCTGGGACTGAGCTTTCTGCATGGGAGTCGGAGGCGGAGATCTCAGGTAGACAACCAGACCCATTGCCCTGGAGTGTATTCAGGATCGGGGCGACGGTGACGATCAGCTTGCGATTTTTGTCTTCTAACAGCATGTAGTAAGTGTATGTGAGCTTGATTCCAGATGTTCTCACTCCTCTGGAGCCAGTTGTTGACAGCAGGTATTTCAGTGGGTTCTTCTGACCATGGAAATAACGGTGGTTGGAAACCCATTATACATTGAAACGGAGTGAGTCCAGTAGAGGGTTTTTGTAGTGAATTGTGTGATCTCCTGATTGAGTCGTTCTGTCTGGCCATTGGATTGTGGATGATATCCTGAGGTGAGGTTGATGTTGACATTAAGTTTTTGAAAGAAAGCTGACCATACTCTGGAGGTGAATTGGGGCCCTCGATCCGACACGATGTCCTCAGGGAGCCCATAGAAGCGAAACACAAAGTTGCATAGGGATTCAGCTGTTTCGAAAGCTGTGGGTAGTTTGGGGAGAGGAATTAAACAACAGGCCTTGGAAAAACGGTCTACGACGGTGAGTATTGTGGTGTTGTTATTGGACTTGGGGAGGTCAGTGATGAAGTCAATAGCCAGATGGGACCATGGTCGGTGGGGAACTGGTAAGGGGTGCAACAAGCCAGATGGTAGGTGTCTTGGGGATTTACTTTCATAACAGGTGATGCAACCATGTATAAAGTCTATAGTGTCAATCCTCATGGTTGGCCACCAGAATTTGTTCTGGAGGAGATGGAGAGTGGCCGTAATCCCAGGATGACCAGAGCTGAGCCCCGAGTGAACGTGTTGCATGACCCTTTCACGGAGTTCCTGAGGAACAAAGATCTTATCGGGAGGGCATT
>NW_015507059.1:95311-109757 GCF_001515645.1 Sinocyclocheilus grahami
ACTTAAACATGAAAATTGGGAGAAATGCGATAATTAGAGTGTAATGCCAAGCGGTAAGAAACTGGTGTAATTTGTTTAATAATTTGGAAGGGACCCACATACCTGGGACTGAGTTTTCTGCATGGTAGTCGGAGGTGGAGATCTCGGGTAGACAACCAGACCCATTGCCCTGGAGTGTATTCAGGATCGGGGCGACCAGCTTGCGATTTTTGTCTTCTAACAGCATGTAGTAAGTGTATGTGAGCTTGATTCCAGATGTTCTCGCTCCTCTGGAGCCAGTTGTTGACAGCAGGTACTTCAGTGGGTTCTCCTGACCATGGAAATAACGGTGGTTGGAAGCCCATTATACATTGAAACGGCGTGAGTCCAGTAGAGGGTTTCTGTAGTGAATTTTGAGCATACTCTGCCCACATGAGGTAACGGCTCCAGTCAGTCTAATTCTGTTGGCAGTATGATCTGAGGAATCGTGTGATCTCCTGATTGAGTTGTTCCGTCTGGCCATTGGATTGTGGATGATATCCTGAGGTGAGGCTGATGCTGACATTAAGTTTTTGAAAGAAAGCTGACCATACTCTGGAGGTGAATTGGGGCCCTCGATCCGACACGATGTCCTCAGGGAGCCCATATAAGCGAAACACAAAGTTGCATAGGGATTCAGCTGTTTCGAAAGCTGTGGGTAGTTTGGGGAGAGGAATTACCCGACAGGCCTTGGAAAAACGGTCTATGACGGTGAGTATTGTGGTGTTGTTATTGGACTTGGGGAGGTCAGTGATGAAGTCAATAGCCAGATGGGACCATGGTTGGTGGGGAACTGGTAAGGGGTGCAACAAGCCGGATGGTAGGTTCTTGTGAATTTACCTGTTCAAGCTCTTTCATGATGTCCCACTGGACAGGGGCCACAATCAATGATTCAGGGAGCAAGGCCAAAAGGCATAACAGAATATTCATAGTGCCCAGTACAGGTGGAGAAGACTGTCTTCCACTCATCACCCTCTCTAATGCGATGAGATTGTAAGCGTTGCGGAGATCTAACTTGGTGAAGTAGTTGGCCTTGCAAAGTTGCTCCAGGGCAGATGGTACTAGGGGCAATGGGTATCGGAATTTGACAGTAATGTCGTTGAGACCCCGGTAATCGATACATGGACGTAGACCTCCATCCTTTTTCTTGACGAAGAAGAATCCTGCTGATGCAGGTGAGATTGATGGTCTGATGAATCCTTTAGAAAGTTCCTCGTTGATATATTTCTTCATAGCCTCCGACTCCGGTTGAGATAGAGGAAAGATACGGCCTTTAGGTGGTGTTGTGCATGGTAGTAAGTCAATGACACAGTCGCTAGAGCGGTGAGGAGGTAGTTCTGACGCCTTGGATTTACTGAAGGCCTCCACAAGGTCTGTGTACTCTGAGGGAAGTGTGGATGAGTGAGCTGATTCCTCCGTGAGTTTGATGGCCTGAACTGAGATTGCTGGTTTGTTGCTCAGACACTTGACTTGACATGAAGGATCCCACTGAATGATCCAACCCTCCTTCCAGGAGATGAGTGGATCATGTTGTCATAACCAGGGAAGTCCGAGAATCACCGGGTTATGTGTGAAGTGATGATGTATAAACAAATGATCTCCGTGTGAAGGGTCCTGGTTTCCAAACATAAGTCCACGGTGGTGTGCATGACCCTTCCCTCACCCAGAGGTCGTCCATCTAGCGCCTCCACTGCCAGGAGAGAATTGCAAGGAATTAGAGAAATGTTATGTTGTCGAGCGAATTCATGTGACATAAAATTCCCCGCTGCCCCTGAGACCAATAGCGCTGAGGTAGATATGTTACTACCCTCTATGGATAGTGTTATGGGTACTTTGATGCATGTACTGGAGTGATGTGCCTGAATGCAAGGACTCACCGCAGAGGGATTACGAAGAGGCAGTCGTGTGGGACAGGAGGCCCAGAGATGGCCGGCTTGGCCGCAATAGAGACACAGACGCTGAGTGATTCGGCGCTCTAGCTCCTCTTGAGACAGGTGAGTTTATCTGAGCTGCATGGGTTCCACAGAAGAGGAGGAAGAAGACGTGATTGGAACTGAATGACTGGTAGGTATCGTTCTGGTAGGGCGACGAGAACGAATCAAATTGTCAATTTGAATAGCCAGTTCTATGAATTGGTTGAGCGTTCTCCCTTCGTCCCTGCAAGCTAGTTCCGATTGGAATTCAGGGCTGAGTCCCTTGCGGAAAAGCAGTTTCAACGTGCTCTCAACCCAATCAGTCTGAGCGGCGAGGGTGCGTTGCGGAGATCTAACTTGGTGAAGTAGTTGGCCTTGCAAAGTTGCTCCAGGGCAGATGGTACTAGGGGCAATGGGTATCGGAATTTGACAGTAATGTCGTTGAGACCCCGGTAATCGATACATGGACGTAGACCTCCATCCTTTTTCTTGACGAAGAAGAATCCTGCTGATGCAGGTGAGATTGATGGTCTGATGAATCCTTTAGAAAGTTCCTCGTTGATATATTTCTTCATAGCCTCCGACTCCGGTTGAGATAGAGGAAAGATACGGCCTTTAGGTGGTGTTGTGCATGGTAGTAAGTCAATAACACAGTCGCTAGAGCGGTGAGGAGGCAGTTCTGACGCCTTGGATTTACTGAAGGCCTCCACGAGGTCTGTGTACTCTGAGGGAAGTGTGGATGAGTGAGCTGATTCCTCCGTAAGTTTGACGGCTTGAACTGAGATTGCTGGTTTGTTGCTCAGACACTTGACTTGACATGAAGGATCCCACTGAATGATCCAACCCTCCTTCCAGGAGATGAGTGGATCATGTTGTCATAACCAGGGAAGTCCGAGAATCACCGGGTTATGTGTGAAGTGATGATGTATAAACAAATGATCTCCGTGTGAAGGGTCCTGGTTTCCAAACATAAGTCCACGGTGGTGTGCATGACCCTTCCCTCACCCAGAGGTCGTCCATCTAGCGCCTCCACTGCCAGGAGAGAATTGCAAGGAATTAGAGAAATGTTATGTTGTCGAGCGAATTCATGTGACATAAAATTCCCCGCTGCCCCTGAGACCAATAGCGCTGAGGTAGATATGTTACTACCCTCTATGGATAGTGTTATGGGTACTTTGATGCATGTACTGGAGTGATGTGCCTGAATGCAAGGACTCACCGCAGAGGGATTACGAAGAGGCAGTCGTGTGGGACAGGAGGCCCAGAGATGGCCGGGAGATAGAGGAAAGATACGGCCTTTAGGTGGTGTTGTGCATGGTAGTAAGTCAATGACACAGTCGCTAGAGCGGTGAGGAGGTAGTTCTGACGCCTTGGATTTACTGAAGGCCTCCACAAGGTCTGTGTACTCTGAGGGAAGTGTGGATGAGTGAGCTGATTCCTCCGTGAGTTTGATGGCCTGAACTGAGATTGCTGGTTTGTTGCTCAGACACTTGACTTGACATGAAGGATCCCACTGAATGATCCAACCCTCCTTCCAGGAGATGAGTGGATCATGTTGTCATAACCAGGGAAGTCCGAGAATCACCGGGTTATGTGTGAAGTGATGATGTATAAACAAATGATCTCCGTGTGAAGGGTCCTGGTTTCCAAACATAAGTCCACGGTGGTGTGCATGACCCTTCCCTCACCCAGAGGACGTCCATCTAGCGCCTCCACTGCCAGGAGAGAATTGCAAGGAATTAGAGAAATGTTATGTTGTCGAGCGAATTCATGTGACATAAAATTCCCCGCTGCCCCTGAGACCAATAGCGCTGAGGTAGATATGTTACTACCCTCTATGGATAGTGTTATGGGTACTTTGATGCATGTACTGGAGTGATGTGCCTGAATGCAAGGACTCACCGCAGAGGGATTACGAAGAGGCAGTCGTGTGGGACAGGAGGCCCAGAGATGGCCGGCTTGGCTGCAATAGAGACACAGACGCTGAGTGATTCGGCGCTCTAGCTCCTCTTGAGACAGGTGAGTGTATCTGAGCTGCATGGGTTCCACAGAAGAGGAGGAAGAAGACGTGATTGGAACTGAATGACTGGTAGGTATCGTTCTGGTAGGGCGACGAGAACGAATCAAATTGTCAATTTGAATAGCCAGTTCTATGAGTTGGTTGAGCGTTCTCCCCTCGTCTCTGCAAGCTAGTTTCGATTGGAGTTCAGAAGAGGCAGTCGTGTGGGACAGGAGGCCCAGAGATGGCCGGCTTGGCCGCAATAGAGACACAGACGCTGAGTGATTCGGCGCTCTAGCTCCTCTTGAGACAGGTGAGTTTATCTGAGCTGCATGGGTTCCACAGAAGAGGAGGAAGAAGACGTGATTGGAACTGAATGACTGGTAGGTATCGTTCTGGTAGGGCGACGAGAACGAATCAAATTGTCAATTTGAATAGCCAGTTCTATGAATTGGTTGAGCGTTCTCCCTTCGTCCCTGCAAGCTAGTTCCGATTGGAATTCAGGGCTGAGTCCCTTGCGGAAAAGCAGTTTCAACGTGCTCTCAACCCAATCAGTCTGAGCGGCGAGGGTGCGAAACGACAAGGCGTACTCAGCTGCGGTATTTGTGCCCTGAGATAAGGCGAGCAATTGTTCATCCGCATCTTTACCTCCTTCAGAATGTTCAAATATTTCTCGGAAGCATCGGAGAAAAGTACTGAATGTGGGAAAAGCTGATCCATCCTTGAAACGACAAGGCGTACTCAGCTGCGGTATTTCTGCCCTGAGATAAGGCGAGCAATTGTTCATCCGCATCTTTACCTCCTTCAGAATGTTCAAATATTTCTCGGAAGCATCGGAGAAAAGTACTGAATGTGGGAAAAGCTGATCCATCCTCCCTGCCGTGGCCCACTCCAAAGCCTTCCCAGTTAGGAGTGAACATACAAAGGAGATCTTGCTGATATCAGTGGTGTACATCACAGGCTGTTGGTTGACAAACAAGGAGCACTGCAATAGAAATCCCTTACAATCCCTCCAAATCCCTTAGCTGGTGTTGATGAGCAGTGAGTTGATTTGCCTGAGCTGACACTTCCGTAGTAAGTTGAGCCAGAGCTGCTGGATCATGTAATGGCGAAGTCTTCTGTAACGAGACGTCAACAGAGTGAGGATCCATCTGCAGCTTTATTGAAATCGTAATCAAACAGGCAAGGTCAGACACCAGCAAACACAACAGAGGAGAGAAGCCAAATCGTAGTCAGGGACGTGCAAAAAGGGTCGGGGCCGGCAGCAAACAATCAGCAGTCAAAGAACAATAGCAAGAGTTCGGGAATCAACAGAGAGGCCAGACACAGGAAGAAACACTCAGAAATGTACACCGGGGCAATACAAGACTTCGCAATGAGGGAGAGTCTGAGAGCTGGTTAAATAGTCCACATAACGAGTGTCAGGTGCAGGAGCAATCAGAGCCAGGTATGTGAGTCTGTGTGTGTGTGTAGTCCGGATAAAGTTCAAAACTTAGGAGAGAGCTCCCTCTGGTGGTGAGCGGGAGTCTCGTTCGTGACACCCATATTGGCCTCTTAATCAGAACCATTTGCAGCAGCCCCACATGTGTTCCATTTAACTTTAAGGGCCCTATTTTAACGATCTAAGCGCATTGTGTGAAGACTGCGCTTAGGGCGTGTCCAAATCCACTTTTGTTAGTTTAACAACGGGAAAAATGGTCGGCGCGCCCGGCGCATGGTCTAAAAGGGTTATCTACCTATTCTCTTAATGAGTAATGGGTGTGTTTTGGGCGTAACATGCCATAAATCAATCAGAGTCTCATCTCCCATTCCCTTTAAAAGCCAGTTGCACTCACGCCATGGCAGATTCGCTATTTACATGGCGGAATTTGCAAGCAGAAAAACTGAACGCTTCTCTAGTGAAAGAACTGATCTGCTCATGTGCATAATTCTGATACATGCAAAGACTATCCATTATGACATGTAGGCATTTTTATATTTATGTAACAATAATAATCTTTTACATTTTAATCCTTTAATTTTTCATTTTTACAAATGTTTTCACTCTATCATTAAACTGTGCTTTATAATGAATTAAGCCTAATTCTAGGTTGTTATACAGCATGAACTCTTCACAATTTTTTTCTAGTTATAATTCTTTACCTGTTACAGTATCACAATTGAGTTTTGTGTTGTTGTTAAGAAATTGTCATTTGAACTGAACTGTTGTCATTTTTATGAATGTAAAACAAGTTTAGTCAAGTGCACAGTTAAACTACAGTATGTTGTGTTTTGGATGATGTCAGGATTCTTAGCTAGCATAATCAGTATACCTTAATGAGCTTCGGTGACTGTTGGTGAGAGGATGTAGGTGTGTCCAGCGACACGACAAAGTTGAGATATATTTAACTTTATGCAAATTAAGAGCGACATATGGAATCGACAACCAATAGGAGTGAAGTCAGTGGAGCGCATACTACATTGTAGTGGAGTGTCGAGGCAAGAGGGACGATGGACGAATTTGGCGGTCAGCAACTTTCCTATTAGGCTTGGGAAGTCGTGGCCTAATGGTTAACGAGTCGGACTCGTAACCCAAAGGTTGTGGGTTCGAGTCTTGTACCGGCAGGGAAGGCTCTCTTCCACCTTCAATACCATGACTGAGGTGCCCTTGAGCAAGGCACCGAACCCCCAACTGCCCCCGGGCGCCGCAGCATAAATGGCTGTGTGTTCACTGCTGTGTGTGTGCACTTTGGATGGATTAAATGCAGAGCACTAATTCCAAGTGTGGGTCACCATACTTGGCCACATGTTACGTCACTATAATTTATGTTATGTCTCTGTGTACATACGGTGGTACTTGCCATGCTGACTCCGAGTCCAGATGGACCGGCGCTTGTGCTTTTGCTGTAGATAAATGACTGCGATGGCAAAGAGCACTCACTGTTTCTCATTCATCTTTAATATTAAGCATGTTATGTATCGATTCCACTTATATTTAGTCATTTCCTTCTAAAATGTTAGTTTGTAGCGGTAAGAAAACTGATTATTGTCTACAGCTTAGAGTACATCCGTGAATGCCATTCATAAATGTTATTAGGTAACCAGTAGTGTGAAAACCCAGTAGCAACCTGACTGCCAGCCACTGGTGACATGCAGTGACAAAGTCGCTGGTAGTGTAAGTGCAGCTTTAGTCATCTTCTTTTTTTTTTTTTTCTTTTTTTTAGTACCAAATAATTTTGCTGGTCTGAGATAGTCTTTTCAACAGAAAAAAAACACTCTCATTATCCTTCTTGCCATGCTGACTCCGAGTCCAGACGGACCGGCGCTTGTGCTTTTGCTGTAGATAAATGACTGCGATGGCAAAGAGCACTCACTGTTTCTCATTCATCTTTAATATTAAGCATGTTATGTATCGATTCCACTTTTATTTAGTCATTTCCTTCTAAAATGTTAGTTTGTAGCGGTAAGAAAACTGATTATTGTCTACAGCTTAGAGTACATCCGTGAATGCCATTCATAAATGTTATTAGGTAACCAGTAGTGTGAAAACCCAGTAGCAACCTGACTGCCAGCCACTGGTGACATGCAGTGACAAAGTCGCTGGTAGTGTAAGTGCAGCTTTAGTCATCTTCTTTTTTTTTTTTTTCTTTTTTTTAGTACCAAATAATTTTGCTGGTCTGAGATAGTCTTTTCAACAGAAAAAAAACACTCTCATTATCCTTATCGTTAACATATCAGGCTACATGTCAATCAAAATGTTGTCTTAGTCGTGCAGTCTACTTGAAACTGTAAAATCACAGTTTTGTAGCCATTTCAGACTGAGTGGGTGGGAAGAAAGGTAGCAGAAATGTATTTTAGGCAGCCGTAATCCATAGTTCAACTGGCAATCACTGAAAATAGCTGAGAAGCATTGCTGTCTCTTCTGTTTATGCAGCTTTTTATGGGTTACGTTATGTGGTAAGCCCAGAAAAACGCAGTTTATCCTTAATCACACTGTATCTGACAGAGAGCTCTTTGTGAGCAAGTCCTCCAGCGGGATTCCAGCTCTTTGTGGGATATTGCAGCTCTGAGGCAGCAATTTCTGGCACTTTTGAAAAGCTCAAGGATTTTTCAACTCCAATCTAAGCCTAAAGTCAGCTTGGTTTTCAAAAAAGTTTTCCAACTTTTAGCCTACAATAGGAATGGACATCTTCTGAAGTAGCCGGCACCCGTCACTTTTTGAAGTGTTGTTCCATGGCCAATGGTATTAAGCCAGTATCCAATACTTTTCAAGTCTGCTTTAATCATTAGAATGAAAAAACACTTTGAAACAAATAATGTTCTTATTTATAATTTTACAAATCTGTTAATGAAGGAACAACAATAATATGTGTAGGTGTTTCCTCTATCACTTTAAAGCAGTTTTGTTCTTAGTTGTAAATATGAGTTAGCAGTCTGTATTTAATGTGATGATGAAAATAAAAAAGACAGTGTACTGTCAAACATTGACAAGAAACATGATGCATGCAAAATGTAGTATAGTCAAATTCATAAACAAATGACGCTAATGAGTGGTTCTGATGGTTCTTTTTGTGAAGCAAAATCATACAGCGTGACCAGGGCAGCCCAATTCATGAACAAATGACTCTCCTATTTTAATGAATCAAAAAAATGCCACGGGTCAAGTATAGTTTGATTCATTAACAAATTATTCTTATTAGTCAGTTATTTATTTGAGTTATTTATAATTATATACGGGTCAAGTATAGTTTCATTCATGAACAAATAATTTTTATGATTCAGTTATTTTAAATGAATCGAAAACCAGTGTATAATTAATGATTATTTGCTACCGGTTATAGGTTTGAATAATTTTGATTAATCCTTCACTGAATTAGTCAATCAATTATATTTATATAATATTTACATTTATATTATATAATTATTACATAAATAAGCCTTTGTTCTACATGACTCCCCCTTCCCCTGTATAAAATGGGTCATATTCTCACATGGGATGGCTGGCACGAGTAATTATAGTGGTCTTAATTAAATCATATCTACTCTCTTAATTATACGGCACCTCTGGGAAAATCTGCATAACGCACATTGAGGTGATTTCGGTAGTGTAACGCGCTCATCCAGTGAACCATTTCATGGTTTTGAAATGCTTTGATAGACATGCAATGCCTCATATCAGCTGCAGTTGTTCTGACCCTCTGAGGCCCCTCAGTGCAACCAATCGTTTGCTTTAATAAAGATAACATGACCTAGTGCTGGTAAAACAGGAGCACTAATATTTTTTGCTCTACATTAGCACTAGCAAAACAGAGGTTAGTCTGACCTACTGAGCAACTATCAACCATTCTGACACACAAAGGAGTTGTCCGCTGTCCACCCGGTTATCTCTGCGTTGATGAGACGGCTCCCCTGCTGGGGTGATGAAAGTTAATATTCATCCTCCTCTTCATCTTCTGTTTGCTTGGATTCATGAAATTACCTTCAGAGAGCCACCCCAAAACAAGACATAATTGCTAACCAAATACAAACCACTGCATGGCATTTGAGTGACATTCCTATTTTTCGCCAAGTGAACTTTATGTTGGTTAAGTTTAAAACACCTTTACTGACATCCGCATACAACTGTAAGTAAGGTCCAGGGATTAGAAAAGAATGATAGAGTCAACTATATGAACCTGATACTAGTGTTGTTTTTGGCAGCCTGTTTTAATTTTAGTTTTAGTCTAGTCTTTGTGTGAAACTGTCATTTTAGTTTTTATTAGTTTTAGTCACGTTCATACTCTTTTTAGTCTAGTCAAGTTTTAGTCGACTAAACGTCTGAGCATTTTAGTCTAGTTTTAGTCGACGAAAACTGATGACATTTAATCTAGTTTTAGTCGACGAAAACTAATGACATTTAGTCTAGTTTTAGTCAATGAAAATACTTTTTTTTAACTGTTATTTATTGTTCCATCTTTAGCGGTACTGAAAGTGAATGTGCGAGGGATAGAGACAGAGAGAGAAAAAGAGAATACGAAGTTGAATGTGTGAGATTAGTATCGCAGGTGAATTGTGGGAGATTGCTTTGCAGACTGCTGTGAGATAGAGACACAGACGGAATTAGAAAGAATCAGATAAGTACAGAACACTTAGAGGTCATATCTTCACAATAAAATCCAATGCTGAACAATCTAGAAATAATGAAAACTGAGAATTTGGCTATTATTGCTGTAAATATAAAAGGCAGTTTTTGCTAATGAGACATATTCATCAATTTACCCTCTATTGCATGCATTATGAAAACAATGTTAATTTTATAGTTCAAAAGATCAGAAACTTTGATCAAAAATTAATTGTGAAAAATAATATTTGATCTGGTGTGTTGCCTGGACTGTCGTGGTATTGAAGGTGGAAGAGAGCCTTCCCTGCCGGTACAAGACTCGAACCCGCAACCTTTGGGTTACGAGTCCGACTCTTTAACCATTAGGCCACGACTTCCCAAGCCTAATAGGAAAGTTGCTGACCGCCAAATTCGTCCATCGTCCCTCTTGCCTCGACACTCCACGTAGTGTGCGCTCCACTGACTTCACTCCTATTGGTTGTCGATTCCATATGTCGCTCTTAATTTGCATAAAGTTAAATATATCTCAACTTTGTCGTGTCGCTGGACACACCTACATCCTCTCACCAACAGTCACCAAAGCTTTATTTAAATAATAGTAGTTCTCTATCTATACTTCACTCGTACTGCGTCTGTTTAAGACGCTTTGGGGAAAAACTAATTTTTCTCAGATGACTGAAGCGCGCTCACTGAGATAGAATACTCACTCAGAGCATGAGTCTCACTCTTCTCCACTCCCAGACCACCTTCATTGAAGACGGCCCCGCTCTTCCATTTCTCCTCTCTTAGCGAGCCTTGGAGAGAGAAACAGCGGAGTCAGGGATCTAAGCAACTGGTCTAAGCGTTCGCATGCCGGCACTGTACCCGCGTGCTCGCGCTCCTTGCTGTGCTTTGGTCCACCGCAGAAGGGCGGTGAGCTGCGTGCTCACTGAGACAGAATGCTCACTCACAACATGAATCTCACTCTTCTCCACTCGCGGACTGCCTTCAATGAGGCAGCCCCACTCTCCCATTTCTCCTCTCTCAGCGAGCCTCGGAGAGAGAAACAGCGAAGTCTGGGAGCTAAGCAGCTGGGTCTGAGCGATATCACGCCGACACAGAGCCTGTGTGCTCGCTTTCCCTACTGCACTTCGATCCGCGCCTTGCACATGAAGATCAGCGCCCCTCTTTACATTGAGCGGCTCTATTTTCCTAGGTTGATCGAAGCGGAACGCTGTCACTGACAGCTTCAAATTGGTGTGTGTGTTGCTATGGCTGCACTCATAGAGACAGGCTGCTTTTACCACGAAAGCAGTCTGCCCCTGTTTGTTTGTGGAAGGCGGCCCCACCTCCCCACTCTCATGTTTCTCTCCTCCCAGTTACCTCGGAGGAAGCAACGGCGAGCTTGCGGGTTGAGCGATCAGGCTTGAGCAATTCATGCTGGCACACATCATGCGTGCTTGATCTGCCAGTGTGTGTTACACATGAGGATCAGTGCCCCTTGTTACACCGAGTGGCTTAATCCTGCTAGGCAGATCAAAGCAGAACGTTCGCAGCTTCTCATTTGTGTGTGCATCGCTGAGTCCCGCCTCCCCCGCTCTTGTGTTTCTCTCCTCCCAGTTACTCGGAGGAAGAAATGGCGAACTCACAGGGATGATGATCAGGCATGAGTGATTTAACGCCGGCAAGTCCCCGTATGCATCACTCTCCACACAGCTCTTTGATCCGCAAGTGTGTTTACACGTGAGGATCGGAGTAGAACTCTGTCACCAATGATTTAATATCGCTGACAGCTTCGTATTTGAATGCTCCTCTCGCCTGGGCCACCCCCACGCTGAGGCTGCGCTCGCTGAGACAGATCGCTCTCACTACGAGAGTTCATGTCTCGCTCTGCTTTGCTCGCGGCTCATTCTTCTGTGAAGGCGGCGCCGCCCCTCTCCTCATCCGCCATGAGCGGATCTGAGAGAATGCACGCAGCACTTTTGATCTGCCTGAGTGTTTACACATAAAGATCATCAGTACACCTCTTCTAATGAGTGGTTTGATCTTTTTAGGCGGATTAAAAGGATATGCTCTCACTATGATTATTATCATATTTATTCATCGATTACTATTACCATACGGCGACCAGCCGCTCTAATTTATCCAACGCCTTGTCACGAGGGCTGAGGCCTGGCAGGCCATCCCCGGAGTGCCAGACTGGGTTTTCTCGTTCCTGGGAACAGTTTTCGACTCAGCCCGAATGAGGGAGGTAGTCGCGCCAGAACTTGCACTGGCTATTCAGCAGCTAGTAGCCTCATTCAAAGTTGGAGCCGCTCGCCCTCTCAGGGCATTTCAGAAGATGCTGGGACTCATGGCCTCCGAGTCACCGGCCCCTTCAGTGCTGGCTGAAACCGCAAGAAGCCTGGCGTCTCGGACGCCTTAATGTCAAGGAGGTCCGGGCCTGCGTAACAGCTCTGGCCCCTTGGAAAGACTCGGTGGATGGAATGAGGCGTGCCAGGGAATGTTCTGCAGTGTGCATGGCAGGTTGAACCAGGGAGCAGACATGCTACATCAGAGCAACATCTCCTCAGAAGAGTGGATGCTCCACCCACATACGGTTCAGAGAATCTGGGATATCCTCGGCAAGGCAGAAGTCGACCTCTTCGCCTCAGAAGATAACTCTCACTGCCAGTGGTGGACGAAGTACACAAATCAAGTACTTTACTCCAGTAAAAGTAAAAGTACTCCTTTTTCAAAACCAGACATCCGATTTAGGGAGAGATGAATCAAGGCGGAAACTTCTCCGGTGCAACGGCGAACTCCCATAACCTCTACGTCCAGTGAGTTCTCTGGCAGACTTATGCACCAATGTCAACAACAAACAACTATTCCTCTTTCCTCTCATTGTTCCTGCAAGTCCTTTTTAAGACTAGTTGGTTTAGTCCAGGTGCAGCACCACATCAGCCAATCACCTGCAGACAGCCAATCACCTTGGGAATAAACACAGAGTTACTCACTAAGACGTCACACACTCCCCCTAAAGAAATCCTGCATCCAATAAAGGATCCTTAAAACACCAAACAAAATCAAAAGTGAAACTAATAAAAAAAAACTACTTTCCTTGTTCTTTTTTTTCTTCATGGCATCAATCCACCTTCAGTGTCCTTGTTTTCTTGTGTTCTCACAGTCATGTCAGTTTTCCCAAGCTACCTTTTTTAAGTAAAAAAGTTGTGATAGATAGATTTATTTTGCAATTTTATATAGGCTACTTAATTTAATTTTATATTAGCACACATTTTTTATAAGCCTACTGCTCAAAATACCTGGTATTTTCCCAAAATAACCACTATATGGAGTCAATATATATTTTTGTTGTTGATATGGACTACGTTGACGAGAGTGATGTAGTAATGTTCACTATGAAGCTTACTTTGCGATGTACCTGAGAGAAAACAGATTTGACCATCTGATTTTCACCAGTAAGAAAAAAGTGTTTTAAAGCTTGTTTTGCAGAACATCACAGTTATATATGACATGAGAATAAGGCCTGAAGTACCATCTGAACATCACATCCTTTCTTTTCCCCCAGATGTAAACTATCTAGGTGGTTGAATTAAATAGATCACCCTTTACAGCAGATTTAGTTCACAAACAACTGTTTTAACCTAAATATGATTTTCAGTTACAATAATTAATAATAATAATAATTCCTTACATTTATATAGTGCTTTTCTGGGCACTCAAAGCACTTTACATAGAAGGGGGGAATCTCCTCATCCACCACCAGTGTGCAGCATCCACCTGGATGATACGACAGCAGCCATAGTGCGCCAGAACGCCCACCACACACCAGCTTATTGGTGGAGAGGAGACAGAGTGATGAAGCCAATCAGCAGATATGGGGATTGTTAGGAGGCCATGATGGTCAAAGGCCAATGGGCGAATTTGGCTAGGATGCCGGGGTTACACCCCTACTCTTTTTCAAGGACATCCTGGGATTTTTAGTGACCACAGAGAGTCAGGACCTCGGTTTAACGTCTCATCTGAATTAATCCTAAAATTCGACATTAGTAACTTACATTCATGCTCGCGCTCACAAGATCTCCCGGTTCTTACTTGTGAATTCAGTTCACTGGAGACTCGCACTAAACGGTTCATTTGAATCAGTGAATTGTCGACTCGAGAACACCTGCAATCGGTTCATTCTAATTTGTGAATGAATCGTTTGGTGCAATTTGCAAACCAATTTAAAAGGTTCATTGAAAAGAATCAGTTCGTTCTTGAATCAGACACCGCTTCTGCGTGTCAGAGCACGTGATATATTATAAGGAGGAACGATATGTTTTATGAAATGTAGTGAAGTAAAAAGTACGATCTTATGCTTTGGAATGTAGTGAAGTAAAAGTAAAAGTTACTCAAAATAAAACTACTCCAGTAAAGTACAGATACTTGAAAAATGTACTTAAGTACAGTAAC
>NW_015507059.1:109785-115051 GCF_001515645.1 Sinocyclocheilus grahami
CGCGCTCACAAGATCTCCCGGTTCTTACTTGTGAATTCAGTTCACTGGAGACTCGCACTAAACGGTTCATTTGAATCAGTGAATTGTCGACTCGAGAACACCTGCAATCGGTTCATTCTAATTTGTGAATGAATCGTTTGGTGCGATTTGCAAACCAATTTAAAAGGTTAATTGAAAAGAATCAGTTCGTTCTTGAATCAGACACCGCTTTTGCGTGTTGGAGCAAGTGATATATTATAAGGAGTAACGATATGTTTTATGAAATGTAGTGAAGTAAAAAGTATGATCTTATGCTTTGGAATGTAGTGAAGTAAAAGTAAAAGTTACTCAAAATAAAACTATTCCAGTAAAGTACAGATACTTGAAAAATGTACTTAAGTACAGTAACGAAGTAAAACTCCTCCATTACTGTCCACCACTGCTCACTGCCCAATTTACGTTTTGAAGGACAAGGATGCGTTGGCCCACGACTGGCCCAACCTCCACTTTTACGCTTTTCCCCCGATCGCCCTGATCCCACAGGTAATCAGGCGAATCAAGGAGCGGAAACACAAGGTCCTCTGGTGGCCCCGCTCTGGAGGATGAAACACTGGTTCGCAGAGCTGTCTTAAGAGCCCTCCTTTTGAGCCGCTACAGTCTGTTGACCTTCGTCCCCTGACGCTTAAGACTGCTCTGCTACTAGCATTAGCATCTGTAAAGCGTATGGGAGATCTGCAGGCGCTATCAATGAGCCCCACCTGCCTCGAATTCGGGCCAGACGACTCTAAGGTCGTCCTGAAACCAAGACACGGTTATGTTCCTAAAGTGCTCTCTACTCCATTTAGAGCACGGGTGATAACTCTATCGGCGCTTCCTCCTTCGGAGCAAGACAAAGAGTTGAACTTACTTTGTCCCGTCAGGGCGCTGAAAGTCTATGTTGAGTGTTCTCTCTGAGTTTAGCCCTACTGCCTTTTGCAGGGCTTCCCTGCAAAATACTTGGTCCCTCTGGGCCCCCTTGGGTACTTAAGGCAAGTTCAAGTATTAGTCGTTCCTCTAACATAGCACGGCGGGATTGTACTGGTACCCCAAAGCGTCTTAAACAGACGTAGTACGAGTGAAGTATCGATAGGGAACGTATTCGGTTACTAACGTAACCTCGGTTCCCTGAGATACGGAAAGAGTACTGCGTTCTTTGCCGTGCTATGTATCAGCACGACTCAGATGCGTTACTACACTGCGTTATTAAAAGGCTTCAGTCATCGGAGAAAAAGGAGTTTTTCCCCAAAGCGTCTTTAACAGACGCAGTACTCGTTCCGTATCTCAGAGAACCGAAGTTACGTTAGTAACCGGGTACGTTTTCTTTAATGGTGCCATAATACTAAAATTACTGATTAAATGGTAAAAACAAAAAACAAAAAAAACATAACTACACTATAAAGGTTGCATTTGTTACTTTCATATCCATTGTCACAGAATATTTTCGCCAACAAACACATTTAGGCAAATCCCCAAAACATACAAATAATTTATATAACTCTAAATGTTTTAGGTTTACTTGCTTATAAATATGAATCATAGTTTTGATGGGTCAAAAAAAATGCTTTTATGTGGGGCATTCTCCAAGGCAAAATATGTGTGTTCTCCATTTTGCACCTTGCCAGAAAAAAAAAGCACCAGGACATATTTGACCAAAGGTAAACTAAAAGGTTAAACTAAACTAAACTAAAGCCTTTTTTTCCCACAAATAATAAAAGTAGCTTGATATTGGCATGTTGATGTCAGTTTAAACCATATGTGTGTGGGTGTTTCGGCAGGCTAAAAAATAGCTACACACTGTTTGTATTGATTATATGTGAGTAAGTTAAATCAATAGGTTACTCAGGTTGCAAAGCATAATTACTTTGAAACACAATTGTTCATGGCAAACCACAAAAAAATTACTACCTGGAATTGGGAACACACTGCAAGTAATCTGTGAGAGATCATAATTTCAGAAGTGTGGTATATACAGTATATATATATTATACACGCACATTGGGTATAGAAAAGAATCAGTCCCCTTTAAAATAATCACATTTTGTCGCTTTACAGCCTGAAAGGAAGATGGACATGGTTGTTTTATCCAGCTGTATTTACTGAGTGCAACTTATAACATCCAAGTGAGAGATATAACACCAACATGTCAGGAAAAAAAATCAGAATAACTGAGTTGGAAAAAGGATCACTCCCTACTAAAAATGACTTGTACACTCAATCAGGTGTAGCAAATCACCTTCTCAAATGGCACACAAAGCCATTTGACTTTCAACTGTGGTCAGTTGTGGTCATTTTGATTAGCTCAGCAGGAAAAGAGCTTTCCTGCAGCATTTCAGTCCTTGGTAGTGCAACTGAAACAAACAACCAAATATGGATGGCAAGACACTGTCAAAATATCTCCGGGGATAAAGTTGTGGACAGGCACAAGTGGGTGATACTTTTTCCAGCTCAGTGATTGTTTTTTTAATTTTTTATTTATTTATTTATTTCTGACATGTTGGTGTTATATTTTTCACATTAAAGAGCAGGGGGTGAAAACATTTGCTGTAGATGTGTAGATTTTTCTTATTTTGTTTAAAAATCTTTTTTTTTTTAATTTAGTACTGCCCTTCAGAAGCTATACAGAAGATACTTACATCATGATTTCCAGAAGACAAAATAAGTAAAATTACCCTGACCTTCAAATTCAAGCTCTTTAATGCATTGTGTTTTCTTCTGGAGCATCAGTGTTTGAACCTTTAGTGATATTTGTATGTGTTACGGGGCTGACGAGACGTGAGATGTGCGGTCCATGTGCAAGCTTTATTTAAAGCAGAGAGGTCAGAAACACAGGCAGGGTCGAACAATGGCAAACAGGTATATGGCGGACAAGACACAAGAATAGTCCTAGGGCTAGCAAAGGTCAACGAACGGCGAACAGAATCAAAAGGGCGAGACTAAAGGGATAAATCCAGTAAAACAGGCAAAGATCAGAAACCGAGAAAACAGACAAGGCAAGGCAAGGCAAGGCAAGACTAGGCTAGGCTAGGCAGCTAACGAGGGCTCTGTAGAGTAGCTATCGCTGCTGGCGATAAGCGCATACAATACAGCAGTTGAAGGGAGTGAGATAGAGTGTTAAATAGTGAGTGAGTGATATGATACAGCTGTGTGCAATCAGTGCTGTGTGCAATCAGTGTAATGAATGATGGGATATATAGTCCTGGGTGATATGCAACAGTGTAGTGCGAGAGTCAATGAAGTGGAAAGGGTGACCTCTGATGGCTAGCAGACGGAAGTTCATGGACCGGATACGAACAGTATGAGTCACTCATCAGTTGTCATCAGTGTGAAAATATGGATCTCAAAATCATACTGTCATGCTGTTTTTCTAAAGAACAATGGACAGTTTAACTGTTCTCTACTCAGGACTCATGAATAGTCATCACAAAACAAAACAAACAAACAAACAAAAAAAAAGGACAGTTGTCATCTAGGTAACGACACACAGAATTAAGAATTAACTTTTGAACAGGGTCATTTTTATAAATTCAGTTATTATTTTGTCTTGTGGACTATATGTAAACATATTTTATGAAAATATCTTTTCCAGTTCTATCTGTCTATTACATATGCATATCAGGGGCAGGACAGTGCTAAATAAAAAATAACATGCATTTTGTGTGATCCCTCTTATTTTGGTAAAATAATTTTTGTTGTTGTTAATTGTTATTTAATTTATATTTATTGTTTCACGTAAAATTGAGAATTAAAATGGCTTCAGGAAGTGCCAGTTCTCATTGAAAATGAATGGCTTCAGGATGCTTTTTTGCTGCAAGTATAGGTGAATACCCTTAAAATGTATCATTTATACAGAGCTCCAGTCTATCTCTCACTCCTCAGCTACTGCTGCAAGTTTACATACATATAAACATCTCTTCCCATGACATGACCAATATTTCAACTCCATTTAATTAGTGTTGACACGGCTGTTTACAGTGTTCACAGCGAGTCCCTTCTTCCCAGGCTTCAGTCTGGATTTTGATCTTCAGCACTTGTCATTGCTTGGACTCTTTCTCCTGACATCTTTTGACATCACTTTCATCCCTCCTTAAAGCAACATATCGTTTGTGAGATCTTGCTGATAAACGGATGTTAGATTTACACATGTATTTTAATGGGCACTTCTTTCCCCTTGTTTCATCAGAGGCGTGTGCATTGATGAGACGGCAGTGTTTGTGCGGATCTCCGGTGCTGTGAATGCCGAGTGTGAACTCTCGGCCTCCAGAGAGGCAGCAGGCCTCTATTAGGACATCAATCAAATGCCAGACTGTAACAGAAAGCAGCGGACCAAATGCTGTCTTGGGCAGAACATTGAAAAAACACTTCTGCAACATTTTTTTCAATGTTCTGCTCATGGGATATGACTTTCACATTTGCCTCTGTCTAATTTAAATTCAGATGGGTATGGATTGATAGATTATTGTGATGATGAGACAGTTCATTATGGTTACAGTTACAGCACAATGATAGAATGAAGAAGTAGAGAGTCAACTGGCTGAACTTCTATCCAGTGATACATCATTACTGACCAGTCAGAGCATTGCTTAAAATATGTTCTCAGTTTTCATGATTGTATTTAACTGCCTTATATGAAATTTCCTAGTCTAATAGCTTCTGTGCTGTTTTCTTCATTGCTTTACAACTGAGTAGGATAACGAATATGGTGCTGTAAAAAGTCATACAACCATTACATCTAATAAAATAAACCAAGCAGAACATGTTCGTTGGCTGAAGGCATATTGTACTTTTCCACTAGATGTGGGATGCATTGTGTTCATCAAATCAGAATTTGATAGAAGTTGTCCAGTTTCTTGCATGAATCAGAACTGACACTTTTAATAATTTAGCAGATGCTTACACTTTTAAAAAGAACCGTTAGGCAGCCGTGGCCTAATGGTTAGAGCGTCTGACATATAATCCAAAGGTTGTGGGTTTGAGTCTTGGTACCGGTATTGATTGTAGGTGGGGCGAGTGAATGTACAGTGCCAAAAATGGCTGCCCACTGCTCTGGGTGTGTGTTCACAGTGTGTGTGTGTGTGTTCACTACTCACTGATCTGTGGCCACACATCACTTCACTTTCAAATAAAGGTTCTAAAAGTTTTTTTTTGCAGTGATGCAATAAAATCATTTTGGTTCTCCAAAGAAACTTTCTGTGAACAGTTCTTCAAAGAACCATTTTCCACTACAAAGAACTTTTAGTGCAATGGAAAG
>NW_015507059.1:115809-116190 GCF_001515645.1 Sinocyclocheilus grahami
AAAGGAAAACTTGAAATCGCATCATATGACCCCTTTAAGCTTTCAAATGCTAAAATCACCTGGAAACCATCATAATAATTCTGAAGTCAGAAGATAGCTTTGTGTGTGAGGAACAGGGAGAATGTAAGTTAATCTTCCCTTCCAGTGAGATGTTGACTAGACAACGGCTGTGACTGGATTGTTGAACTCGTTGAACAAATCCATCTGATTCATGAAGGATTCAATGTCGACTCCAGAGGGTCAATTGATCCAATTTGTGAACCAAATAATTTTGTTGAAAAGAACTGACTCAAAAGAAGCATTAATTTACTGATTCAGTTTTCAAATTCATCACACTTACTCTCAGCAGTTCTTGAATTGAGAAATATTCTTAAATTTCTT
>NW_015507059.1:116200-116638 GCF_001515645.1 Sinocyclocheilus grahami
TTGGCCTTCTTTCACTCACATTTGACTGCTGTTACTAAGAATGTTTTTGACTAGTTATTTTTGCACTTTCAGTAAAATATAAATCTGTTTGGGCATCTAGAGGTCTAGCTTCTTAAATATGCCTGCCATTTTCTCTCAAGTTATCCATAATTTAAGTGATGTGGGGAAGCGAGTAAACATTTGTGGAATGGGGATATTTTCAGGTTAAAGAAAGAGCCACTCCAGCTGCCCCACGGCTCAAGAAAAGACCTGAAACTGTTCATCACATAGTGAGAATACGAGCTGAAAATTACCCTGAGGGTAAGGATTGTCCCTCTTTTATGTTTTGACCTCTTTTATAAGTTTTGACCAATTATTGATTGTGGGATGTGATTTTAGATACTAATAAATGCACATCTATCTATCTGTCTATCTGTCTATCTGTCTGTCTGTCTGTCT
>NW_015507059.1:118327-119431 GCF_001515645.1 Sinocyclocheilus grahami
CAAAACCGTTCTGGAATTAAAGGTACTGGAACTGTTTAAAATTAGCTGAAGTGGTAAAATGTGATTCATAGCAATCAGAAACACATTCTCCATGGATAATTATTTAAACCACATTATGTGTGAGAACTGTGTACACAAGCTGCTATACATTAATTTGAATGACATATTATGACATCCTAATGAGCTTGATTCAACTGTGACTCTCTTCCTTACATCCAAACAATTGAATTCCTCTGCAGTCATGCTTTTCTGTCCTCACAATTGCTTTGCTCTGTCATGGCCTGAATGTGTGCGTTCCAAGTTCAAGAGCATTGAATGGCCTGACTGATGTGCTCGGTTGAGATTTTCATTTGTCTCCCACGGCGAACACCCATTTGAGTGCCAGCTGCTGCCACTCTTCCTGCCAGTCCTCACCTGGGCATCCCGGGACGCCTAATGTTGCTCTGGCATGCATCGCACATTCGTTATTTGGTCAGCTAGAGGTTTGGTTTCATTACTTCAAATTTGCAAAGTGCTAATTAGCCACCTGATCCAGCTGTGACAAAGAGATACCAGCTTATTTTACAACTTTCTCAGACATTCCACACAGCTCATGGAGACAAATATCGTCTCGCAGGAGCCATTACGGTCCCAATCAAATACACTCCTAAAAAGGTTCTATATTAGCATTGATGGTTCCATGAAAAACCTTTAAAGAGCAGGTCATATGGTATTTTAAAGTGTCCTAATATTGTGTTGGAGTCCCCTACAACAGGTTTAAATGCATCTAAGGTCAGAAAACATTGTAATTTTCTCAGAATATACATTTAATATTAGAGTCATTTGCCAATGATTTCTAAACGATTCTTTCCAAGCAAGTTCGGAGCAAACCCATAAGCCTACTCTGCTCTGATTGGTCAGCTGGCCAAGCCTGTTGTGATTGGCACAGAGAGGAGTCCTTGAGCAAGTTAGTGAGAGCTACCAGTGACAAAGCACCTTTGCATAAAACAATAATATAGTGCTCCAATCCGTTCTTATAATAATGACATAAAATACAAAAACACTTATGAAAGCAAATCGTGCCCACAGCTAAAGTTTAGCTGCTAAACTGTGAACACTTAAACC
>NW_015507059.1:119825-120604 GCF_001515645.1 Sinocyclocheilus grahami
AATACAGTTTGTAAACCAAAATATGTCTACTGTAATGTTTGAAGAATGACAGGCAAAAGACGCTCTGTCTTAACTTTTAATCAGAAAGCAGAACAGCTGTATCACAGGCGCACCAGCCTAACTAACTCGCTCGTCTCTCCCGCATTAACCCTATAGCTGCCGGTGCAGCAAAATAAACAGCAATTTCACAATGATTATAAAGTCTGTGTGCTACACTACATTCTTTATTATTAAACGAAGTGATTGGAACAACGTCAGTCTACATTAATCGACACATTCTTAGTAAATAATGGGTTCACAGCGAATTATCAGAACTACTTCAGTGAGACAGTACTATCGTGCTTTACCTGGAAGCCTAAAGCTGCAGTAGGTGTACATCACATATTAGCACAAAAACTTGATATTTTGAGCACTCAATTGAAAATGTACACATAACGTATCAATCGTAGGCTACTTACAGGTTGTGCTTCGGAGAGCTTGTTAGTCCAAATTAAGAAGATAGAAGAAGCCAACGAAGATAAAAGCCAAGATTAGAGAAGCAGTCCTCGGTAAAATGACATGCACACAACAAAAGGTTTGAATTGTATTTCTGTGGTATCCTTGAATAAACCATTTATAGCGTCTTCTCAACATGATGTAAACACACTTACTAGTCTAGCGGAAGTGTTTGTGGGCAGGTCAGACTCTGTTCGTATTTCATTGGCAGGCAGTAGCCCCTTCATCTCTGGGCAAGAGGGGATTATGCAAATGTGTTACCCAGTGATGTATACCGGTAACAG
>NW_015507059.1:123204-123723 GCF_001515645.1 Sinocyclocheilus grahami
TGCCACAGAAATAAGGTGTTCATTTAACCGTAAGAAGCAAGAAATATGTTTGATCAAGTTTTGATTTTAGAATCTTCAGTGTCCTTCAGAGCTCAGGAAAAAGCCTGTAAATCATAAACTTGTCGAATAGATCACTTCCCATCTGGTTTCATCAGAACTGGACTGAAATTGGGGAACTGAGGTTGCTGATGCTAAACATTTATAGTGCATATTTATGCTTACCATAACTGTTGTCATAGTGGAGACAGTGGAAGGACCAAAGCAGATAGAATCAAGCACATCATTGTCACTGACATAATATGATCATTTATTATGTGTTGACTGTTGAGTAAAGATATAGCGTTCTGTTGGAGGAGGGCGTCATTTTTTATTGTTTTATTTTTGGAAGGAGAACTCATTTTGTGTCCAACTGGGCAAAAAAGGAAAGTGTGAACCAAAGGTATGGAATAGAACTCACTATTTAGACATTGTCTGTCTTTTTTACATAGCATCAAGGGGATAATATTGCTGATAAAAAAA
>NW_015507059.1:125145-126187 GCF_001515645.1 Sinocyclocheilus grahami
AAAAACTGCAGCATACAGTTTTGCCCACAAATGATTTGTTTCTCATCTGTTCACTAATAAAGGTTAGGTCAAAGCATATGAGGCATTTCAAATGAGAAAAGAAAGACCTTATTACGGAGTCATGAATCATAGGCTAACATACCTGACAGGTGTTTAATGTACGGATGACACGGTTGCGGTATACAAGTGGCAAATGTGAGCATGTGCATTTAATCATATATAATTAATAAACCTGGACAGTTGGAGCATAAGGATGAACTTCATCTGCCCTAGCCAGACAAATCACCAGACTTGAATATCATCAAAGCACTATGGTTTGGACAGTTTTGGTGAGAACAGTGAGGATCTCTGAAGCAACTGGCAGATGTTCTGACAAACAACATTCAACTGGAGAGCGGAGGCTATTCAAAAGTTGTATGAATCTTTTCTAGGAAGGTTGGAAGCTGTATTAAACCTGACATTTCTGGGTAATAGAAATGCTTTAAGTACACCCACATTATGCACTTTACTTTTCTGTGTAATGTGAAGTGGTGTGACTCATTTTGACTTGGTGCATTGTGGTTATCTTTTGATGTGTTCAAGCTAGTCTCAAACCTCAGGTAAACTATACTCAAAAGAGTGACTTTTTTTCTAACATTAAACGCATACTGCAGCATGTTAATAAAGGCAAGGATGAAAAGAATGCCATCATACACTGAGGAAATGGCTCACCTAGGTGTTTTAGATGTTTCATACCCGACTGGTTTTATATTCATTGCTTAGATGTTCAGGTTGAATCATTGTATTCTTATATATTAACAAGCTGTGGAAGCTTAATTTCTGAAACAGTTTAAATTATGTACAATACTTGACAAGATTATTTGAATACAAGCAGAATATAAATTCATATTTAACCTTACTGTATCTTTTCAATTTTCTTTCTTATTTATATGTTTATGGTTAACCTTATTTGAATATTCCTCCCTAAGGGAGCACTAATTGAAAGAGTGGAAAAAGGAAGATAATTATTCTCTCTGGAAAAATTTCTGCTCACAAACCAAGA
>NW_015507059.1:135479-136034 GCF_001515645.1 Sinocyclocheilus grahami
TAAATAAATAATGTAAATAAAAACATTCTGCTATAATGTATTATTACATAAATGTATTATTTAATATTATTTAAATAGTACACAGAAAAAAGTTGTAGAATCCATTTTCACTCAGAAATTGCTAATAAATTGCACAAAAATTTACAACAGCAAGTAACACGTTGAATTGAAGTTTTGAAGTAAAACATTTGAAATAATATTTTCTTGTAAAACACTCCAATAATCTTTGTTTTGTTTGCAACTTCAAAAACTCTTTATATACAGTAAATAATATATAAAATATACTCTCTTTAAAGCTATTTTAACATCCAAGAAAATGACACATCACCTTTAAGAAATAACTAGCAAGATAACAATCCATCTTTTTGATTACCAGTGCAACAGCAACGTGAAAGGTTTTAAAACCAGGTGTGAAGTTTCAAGAAATCTAAAAAAAAACATCCCAGGTAATTTTAGTCAAGTCACTCCAGGACTCTACACCGGCAGATGGGCTGCTTTTGAGCTTTAATCAAACCCTGTGAAAAACAGCCTTCCAACAGTAGAGGGGAAAAATAT
>NW_015507059.1:136609-137308 GCF_001515645.1 Sinocyclocheilus grahami
ATTTACTCATTAATTTGTTGTAATTAAAGCTTTCAAGCATACCTGTGAGAGAAAAAGAGAGAAATAGCTCCAATGCAGAAAACACCAGCTGCATCTTTCATGGTCCTGTTGATGGTGTGACTCTTCCATATATCAGGTGATCAGCCAGGCCAGTGGGAGCACGTCCCACCACAGGGTGGAGAATTACTTCATTCCCCTCATAAGCTTTACCATCAATCACATCAGGTATGAGAGAAAAAGAGACCTCCACTGCTCCCAATTTTTAAATCGATTGACAGCCCTTATTTTTTTCCATACTTTTCAAGTTCTCTGTTGCAAGAAATCATCTAAAGCAAAAACCCACTTCAATGTGTATTTTACAATTGAAAACAGTCCAATTGAATGTGGGTAAAATGTCATTTTGGGGAAGTAGATTTAGCAGGAATTAAGTGAACTGAATCCATGAATAAACATCACAACAGAAGTGGTCTTGAATTGTAAATTATTTTATTAAATTTTAGTTGAAGATTACAGTGTGTATTTCCCTGACCCTTTTACTGTCTTCTGGTAGATAAGGGATGTTCAGGATTTGAAGTCTGGCAAATAACAAGTGAAAATATTCAATTGTTCGCTTCTCTGAGAGCCCTGGACACAATGTTCTTTGTGCGTACAGCAGGTTCACATTCAATGGAACGTGTGCACACAGAGACTTCACACATA
>NW_015507059.1:137745-139358 GCF_001515645.1 Sinocyclocheilus grahami
TCTTTTTTACATAGCATCAAGGGGATAATATTGCTGATAAAAAAAGTCTAATAGCTTCTGTGCTGTTTTCTTCATTGCTTTACAACTGAGTAGGATAACGAATATGGTGCTGTAAAAAGTCATACAACCATTACATCTAATAAAATAAACCAAGCAGAACATGTTCGTTGGCTGAAGGCTTTAGGATCATATTGTACTTTTCCACTAGATGTGGGATGCATTGTGTTCATCAAATCAGAATTTGATAGAAGTTGTCCAGTTTCTTGCATGAATCAGAACTGACACTTTTAAGAATTTAGCAGATGCTTACACTTTTAAAAAGAACCGTTAGGCAGCCGTGGCCTAATGGTTAGAGAGTCTGACATATAACCCAAAGGTTGTGGGTTTGAGTCTTGGTACCGGTATTGATTGTAGGTGGGGCGAGTGAATGTACAGTGCCAAAAATGGCTGCCCACTGCTCTGGGTGTGTGTTCACAGTGTGTGTGTGTGTGTGTTCACTACTCACTGATCTGTGGCCACACATCACTTCACTTTCAAATAAAGGTTCTAAAAGTTTTTTTTTGCAGTGATGCAATAAAATCATTTTGGTTCTCCAAAGAAACTTTCTGTGAACAGTTCTATAAAGAACCATTTTCCACTACAAAGAACTTTTAGTGCAATGGAAAGGTTACATGGACGTAAAAGGTTCTACATGGAACCATAAAGAACCTTTATTTTTAAGAGTTTCTTTCCAGAGTGACTTAGAAATGAGGAAAAGCATGAGCAATATATTATAAAGAAGCTAGCAGTATTAGCAGCAGTGCGATACTGAATTTCAAGTGTGAATCAGACTCATAAAAAAAGCTAGAGCAGAAGTGTGGATATGTAGAAAATGGGGAGAAGATCATTTATTGTTAATAGGAAGTGCTTTTATTTATGGTTGCAGACTAACCCTTTAAACTCAGTGACATACATCTTCTATTATTCACTTCAGATAGAGATTCCAGTCTTTTTAGTTGACAGGGCACGTCTGCCTCGGACAAGTGGAATGGATTATGAGCCCCATGATGAGCCCTATTGATTGGCTGATGCTATCTGTCTATTAACTTAAGGTTGTGCTCTTCTAGCAGTATGGATGTGTTTCGTAATGAGCCAGAGCCTGTGAGCTAATGGATCATTTTTGCTCCAGACAGTTTGCACATCATAGGCATCCTGGAAGTATCAGAGAATTTTGAACCTGTAATTTCCATGTAGATAAAACTAGATTTCATATAAATATTAATAATAAATAAATAACCCAACTCCTAATGGCGTTGTTGTTTTTGTGATCCTGTATAATTTGAAGTTAATTGAGGAGGAATCATTTATTTAAAATAGTTATTATATATTTTTGATCTGAAACAGATCTAATTGGATGCCAATCACTCCACCAATTTGTTTGAAAAAGCCCAGGGGTAGGGGGTTTGGGAAGGATTTTAGTCGATTTGCCGTATACACAAATACAGAGAATAAAAAATTCACTTAAAGGGCAGTATTCAAGGCCGTTACTGTTAAGTAATAAAAATGCTGATGAAATTTAGCAACCTGACAAAAACTGCAGCATACAGTTTTGCCCACAAATGATTTGTTTCTCA
>NW_015507059.1:140148-141545 GCF_001515645.1 Sinocyclocheilus grahami
AAGATAATTATTCTCTCTGGAAAAATTTCTGCTCACAAACCAAGAGAGAAGGAGGTAAATTCCACCTGTTGTTCTAACGACTATATAGACTTTGAACATGTTCTTGCTAAATTAAGTAATTTGTTGTAGAGATATTGTTCTCATTTGGAGACAAATTAGATTTAGTTTATGATGGTGTGTGTGTCAACTATATTTGTCAATCTGTCATGTCTTGTATTTATATAATTAATCATCCAGTTTTTGCATTTTTGCAATCAAACAATTTTGGCATTTTAACTTCACAATAAAATACATTTATTAATAACTTAAGCAAAAGAAAAATGGCACCTGTATGACTTTTTCCCTACCTAATTAAAGACAAAATTTGTGCTAACTTTTGTGACTTCTAGACATTTGTGACCTTTATATTACAGGTGGAATGTAACAAGAACTGCAGTACATGCCAAATGGCTTGTTAAAATTTTGCATGAGAGTGAATTAGTCCACTCTCAATATGTCGTGGACATATTAGCATCAAACCATGCAGCTAAATTGAGAAAATCCAACACATTTAAATTTAGCCACTTACATGACCTTTCCAAGCAAATGATTGTATTGCTTTCCCACAGATGTGATAGTAACAGGTGCATGACTGTTAATCATTGCTACTTATTAAGAGAAAGAATATAGTAATCTCAATGTGTTAAAGGGGTCATCGAATGCCCATTTTCCACAAGTTGATATGATTCTTTAGGGTCTTAATGAAAAGTCTATAACATACTTTGGTTAAAATTTTGCAAAGGTAGTGTAAAACACCTTTTACCCTGTCAAAATAAGCTGTTTTCAGCAGTGGCGGCTCGTGGGTTTTAAAATAGAGGAGGCACACTAATTGTATTGGTCTGGGATCCCTGCCGATTATTATTATTATTATTTGCTTAACCACTTTAAAATGGCTTTTTGGTTGCTTTTAGTCAGAAAACGTAAAGAAAACGACATACATACAGCAAGATAATAAAACTTCACTTACCTGGCCTATCACTTGAAGCAAACATCCATCCCTTCTTAAAAATCTGTGTTAAAAGAGAGCTGCCTGTTGCGCCATTTAATTAAGCCGACTGCTGTAGCCTATATCCAGTTTAGGCTGTTTTCCCTAAATTTGTATATATACTGTTTGGACATGGAAGTCACTGTGAACCAGCAACTGCTTGGTTACCCACATTCTTCAAAAATAACTTTTATGTTCAACAGATGAAATAAACAAATTCATGTTTAAAACAACTTGAGTAAATGATGGTATAAAAATGAAACACTATGACAGAATTTTCATTTTTGGTGAACTATTCTTTTGATGTTAACAAAACAACAAAACACAGAAAATCTGCTCACTGCTCTTGACTGATGAACTTATCATCAGTCAG
>NW_015507059.1:146038-147945 GCF_001515645.1 Sinocyclocheilus grahami
AAAAAAATGTACAGCCCTGCATTATGGTTTTGTTAGTTTTGGACTAAAGTGGTAGCCCTCATTTCCTAGGCCAAACTGTTTTTATGTTGCACACACACACTGTTTTATTCTCATTTATTCAGTTTATTCATTTATTCAAGACTGTCCCTATTGTGAGTGTACACTGCATGTCCCTCGCTCTTTTTCTGCATCCTTCCTTACTCACTACTTACTATCCTCTTATCATTCTCTGCCTTTTGTCCTGTGATGTATTAACTAATGGTTTCATGCATGTTGCTGAATGATAGTGGAGACCCTATGGTCTCAACCTTCATGTTCAGCCTTAGTAGCTCTCTTTTCCTCTCCGCTTTATTATTCTTCCTCTCTTCATTCTTCCTACAGTGTAAAGCTTGTTTGAAGATTTTTTATTGAATTAACCACATGATATGCTGATTATTAATCAAATTAATCTCAGCTAATCACATAAATCAATATTTGGTGTGAAAAGCTCCCAAAGATAATTAAAGACGATTTAAGGCATTACATTATTGTAGCAGACAAGTAAATCATTAAATATTACAAAAAGCTTGAAAGATTTAGAATTTTTATTAGATTTTTTTATGTATTTATTTATGCATTTATTTATTTATTTTATTGCAAATTGAACATAAGCCTACTGACCTACCACCCATTATTTTTAGACAATTAAACAGCATTAATCTTGTGTTATGCCTTTCTAATCTAGTTTAACACAGTGATGATGCCATTTTTATATAATCATACAATAAGCTTATATAAGCATATAATAAGCATATATAAGTATAAACAGCAAACAATATTGGGTAAAATGATCAATTTTAAAAACTATTTTCATGAACACTTCAATATTTACTGAATTAAATTTCTAATCGGCAAAATTAGAGGGCTCTACAATTATTTATTTATTTATTCTTCAACATCTGCTTATCACTGGCTTAGAGTAATAGTGTGCATAATTTAAACATTTTGAAATTGTTTTTATGCTTTGAATAAGCATAAATATGTGTAGCACATTGAAATATTGGGTAAACTAATCCATTTAAATTGAGCTATTTCTTTAAATCATTTTCAATATTTAATGAATAAGATTTTAATTACAATAATTAGACATTTTTAGATTGTATGTATGTATGTATATATATATAGAGAGAGAGAGAGAGAGAGAGAGAGAGAGAGAGAGAGAGAGGGAGAGAGAGAGAGATAGAGAGAGAGAACATAATCCCACTGACCTATTAGTCCTTAATTAATAGCAGTGGTGGAAAGAGTACTGAAAAAATATACTCAAGTAAAAGTACCATTACCTTCCAAAAAATGTAGTGCGAGTAGAGTAAAAGTACTTAAAGTAGTAAAAAAAAAAACTATTTGAGTAAGAGTAAAAAAGTAGCCTATTTTAAAGTACTCATGAGTATTGCGTAGTGAGTACTGGGCTGTGGATTCTACCCCTCATAATAAACGCTGTACACCGCAATTTATACATTTTTAAAACGTTGTACATTCTGTAATTCTCATTATCTTGTTTGTCAGAAAGAATGAAGAATATCTTTCATCCAGCAGTTTTAATTTTGACTGTCAACTCTTTAAAATACATCAAAACAGCACAGAAACAGTATTTAGTTGAAGAAAAGATGAAAGTTATTCTCAGTACAATCATCCCCATTTAAATCATAAAGTTTGAAAAAATAGATTTAAAATCATGTGTAAGGCCACTGAGACAGCATGCTGTTGTTGCACATAAAATATTAATGTTTAGAACAGTGCAAATACAAACAAACACCATTAGAAACTCATAGCTCAGCATCACACACCATGATATGGGTTAAGAGCCCATTTCTCTCCAAAATGGCGCTAGTTTTAGCGTTTTGCAATAAAGAAATAAGAATAACTAAACT
>NW_015507059.1:148490-155024 GCF_001515645.1 Sinocyclocheilus grahami
CATTTAGTAGGCAGAAATCCGAAATTTACCTTAACATATTAAGTTGGAGAAAGATACAACTGAATTGATGCTTGAAGAATGCGCTTCCAGCAGCGATGATAAACAGTTGGCGTTTAAAGTTTTTTATGCACAATTTGATTTGACGAAAGTCACGAGACCTATTACTATCTATCCAATCACGTTGATGGATAAAAATTAAATTAAAATAAGCATGTAACGACCACAAACAGAAGAAAATAGCGGAGTAAAAGTACCGATACATCACTTAAAATGTACTCAAGTAAAAGTAAAAGTGCACAATTGTTAAACTACTCAAAAAAGTACAATTACTGATAAAAACTACTTAATTACTGTAACGTGAGTATTTGTAATTCGTTACTTCACACCCCTGATTAATAGACAGTTAAACAGCTACTACTGCATGTGTATTTTGCATTTCTAATGTAGTTTAACACAATATACCTTTATATTTTAGAGTAGTGTGCAGAAGGTCATAACATTGAGTTACACCCAATTTGCCATCTTTGTTTCTGCAATGAGGTCAATATGTGTTTCTGATCATTTATTTTGGGTAACACTTTAGAATAAGGAACACTTGTTCACTATTAACTACGACTTTTCCCTCAATTAATTCCTAACTTGCTGCTTATTAGTTAGTAAGGTAGTTGTTAAGTTTAGGTATTGGGTATGATTAGGGATGTAGAATAAGGTCATGTAGAATAAGGCATTAATATGTGCTTAATTAGTACTAATAAATGGTAATAATAATATTAATATATAATAATATTCTAGTAATATGCATGCTAATACAGTAAGCAACTAGATAAGAGACCCTAAAATAAAGTGCTACCAATTTTTGTTTCTGAGTAAATTATTATATGTATATAATTAATAATACTATATTTAATATTATTTTATATACTATTTATTAATATTGTTTTTTTTACCCCTCTATCTTAAAGCCTGGTCTTATAATATCTTGTAGCCTAGGGTTTTACATTAAAACAACTACGACGGCATGTTGTTTGAATTAGGTACTTTTTTATTGATGTGAAATTGTAGCAAACATGTCAGCACTCTTATCAACAGTTATTAGCTGAATACATTAATAAATGACTATTGACATTGAACATGAATAAATACATAAAAAGTCAAACAAAATAGAAATAGAAAATAGATGTGATGAGGACCAAGTTCCATATCTTCACAATCCTCTATGATACCTTTAAGTCCATAATTTTGGTGTGATTGTGTGGCAGTTTCTCTGCAGATGATGAGGTTGTGTGATGCATCTGAAATACACAGCTGAGTCACAGTGTGTTCATTTGTTTATATAAAAACAATTAAGTTCACGAAAGCCAAAAGTAGCAAAAATGGACAGTATTATAATGTTAAAAGGAAAAATGGTGTAAAGTCATGGGTTTGTTTGGAAACCAGTTACAATTTTGAAGTTACATTTGTATTTACATTATTTTTTTGCATAAAAGGGTTCTTCAGAATGATATGGTTCTAAAAAGAACCGTTACTACATGTAAAGTACCTTTAACGAACCATCTTTTTTGTGGATCTGACTGTCACCAGTGTGAATATAGCCTGACTGCCTTACGCTTGAACAGCCATCAGTGGCAGACATTGTGGACCGAAAACACAATGTGCACAATACTACACACAAACACAAGCACACACACACACACACAGCTGCTAACCTGCTTAGTTTAGCAGAACCACAGAGCTCATGTTAGAAGCTCAGACTGTCAAAACTTAGTCAAAAATAATGTAAATGTATCAACAGTCTCTGGGTGACATGTGATACAACAAAGAGCTTCTTGCTAAATATATTTTGTTATAGTATAGCTAACTTCCTCTAAGCGTCATGTTCAAATTGTTAGTAACCTAATTTTCTGGTTTCAAAAATTGGAAACGAGGAATCAGTAGTCAGCCAGCACTTAAGTGTATCACTTAAAATCTAATGGACATGAACTTAAAAGCCTTCTAATTATAATGGAAAACAAAATGTACTCTATGTAATAACCAACTGATTTCAAGTGTAACGTTTTATAGGTTAAAAGGAATGTCTTCGGTCTAAGTTCAGCTATTCACTATGACCACACCACTTGGAGACTTATGTTAACGTTAGTCAGTTTCTATGACAACCTCTCGCCTCTGTTGGCCTGTTCCTATTCCCAATTCATTCCATGGGTTCTCTCACAGATACAAATTATTAACCACCCCTATTTTTCAGATGCTGTTGGAATTGATGGAGGCCTCTGTGTCATATATCAGTATCACTTGTGCCTGCATGTTGGTATGAATTGAGACAGGCTGCAGTGATGTCTCTACAAACCACCATGGTGCACCATTCACAACTGAAATGAGAATGTCTTTTGGAAATTGAAGTAGAAGTTGAAATGAGGTAGCAAACTAGATCCAGAATTGTAATTATAATTAATTCCAGAAAGTAGAACTGAAATAAAATGAAATTCAAAGAAAAAATGTAGTTTTAATAATACGTTCAATTTTTCAGTTATCCATGTTCAGTTAAAAAACTTAAGGTAATAATTAACTTAATAATTATAAGTAAATAAGTAAATGCACCTATACAATGTATTTAGAATAAATGTATTATATGGTATATTATATACATCTATATTATATGATTTCATTTTAGAGATCATTTGTATTTCTTATTCAATTTAATTATCCAAGATGCTCTGATATACTTAATATATTATAACACCAGTAGATTCCAAATGTGATATATTTAAATAATATTTTATTCTAATTAATAATGCTGTATGATATATTCAGTGTGGTAGATATTTCAAAACAGTTTTGATGGCTGTTAATTATGATTCAACAAAGTAGTTTACACTGCACTCTTTCATCTCCTGTTATCATATTTTTTATACATGAGTCAGTATAGCTTGCATAACAACCTTAATGGTGTTTCACACTCAAAACTTAAGATTTAATGAAAAGTTACATAATTAACTAATTAAAAGTTTTTAAAAAGTATTAGTCACATGGGGGAAAATACATGGGGTCACATGTGATTAATAAAAACACTAGATTAACTTACAAAATAGATTTTTGAGTGTAAATTGCCATTGCTATTTTATTATTATTATTTATTATTATTATTTATCATCATTGACAGAATGAAACTTATTTGTTCAGTATGATCATATTTTAACGAAGTGGAGCTGAAAGCTGGAATTTGGCAGAGTAAAAATATGCTATATGCAACTGGCCAGATTTGCTCTGAAACATTAGCCACTGAATATTAACTTCAAATTCAACTCATGAACTGAAAGGGAACGGGTTCTTAAATTCTGCATTTTACTGCATTTACTACAGAATGTGTGAGCTTGTGTTTATAAGAGAGAAAAAAGGACACTGTGTTCATAACAAGACTTGGGCCCATGCCAGAGATTTATCATTAGGAAAATATTGCTAATCCTGGGAGTCGAGGGGTTGGAGACACATGAAGCTTCTTTCTCTGGTATGCTTGTTAGACCAAGCCAGATATGTGGTAGGGGACCACTGATGCCAAATTAAAATCTCTCTCTTTCTCTGCCTCTGTCATTTTGGATCATTCTTAGATATGAGACAACAGTTGCACTGGAGAAATAACTTTCATTTAACATTTGCACCAGCGTTTGTCTGAACTAACACAAGAGGTCTGGAAATAAGTATGATGAATACAATGTTAATGGGACTTTGACTGTGAAATATTGAGCATTTGTTTGTCTGTTTGTTTCTGGTGCCAGAGGCAGGAGTATAGCATTATTAGAGCTGAAATTATACTAAATAAAAGAGCATGCAGGTGTCAAAATGCAAATGGTAAACATAAGACACAAAGGAATGTTTTGGTGCAGTACGATTCTGGCTTGTGTGCAGAATCTGTCTGGAAGCAGCCCAAAAATAAAATGTTTTTAACAGTTTTAGGCAGCTGCTCTGAACTGAAGGCATCTCTATTTCTGCCCAATATCAGAGACTCTGGCTGCAGTCCCACAGACTTGCTCCACAACCAGGGTCAAATGTGTTAATGTGGGATTTCTCATTAGACTAGAATTCATAAGGCTTCAAAAATAAGGGAAAAAAGCTATGCATTAAAAAAATAATAATAATAACTTTAAAAAAAGCTAATGCTATAATAAATGACATTATCATATAGTAAAAATTTTATTTTAAAAATTAAAAATAGAATTTTACTGTAAAACGTTGTTGCAAATCTGTTTTTATACAATGTGTGAATTACCTTTTCATTTTTTACTTTTTTTAAACATTCATATTTTAAGTAACTTTTTTTCGGTCCCACTTTATATTAAGTGGCATTAACTACTATGTACTTACATAAAAAAATAAGTATAATGTACTTATTGTGTTCATATTGTATTGCAAAACACATTTGCTGCTACTGAGGTGGGATATGGGTAAGGTTAGGGACAGGTTTGGTGGTATGGGTAGGTTTAAGGGTGGGTTAAGGTGTAAGGGATGGGTCAACAGTGTAATTATAAATGTAATTACAGAAATTAATTACAGATGTAATTACAAGCAGATATTTTTCAAATATAAGTACAATGAAAAAACATGTATGTACACAATAAGTGCATTGTACCAAACGATTAGTTTAAATGTAAGTACATAGTAGTTAAGGCCACTTAATATAAAGTGGGACCTTTTTTTCTTTCATATAATGTTTGTTGCATTGTTTTGGAGTTATGTACATTACCTAGATGCTGTTTGACCTCGTATTGGGGAGCACTGGGAGCTGCAATTGCTTAATATATAAATATACTACAAAGAATATTCATAAAATTGTAATATTATATAATTTAATGATGTATAGAGTAATGAAATGGGTTAGTCGGTCATCATCGATAGGATAGTCTGATTCAATAGAAAAGATAAAACCTCCAAGTCAAAAGTCTATATCTTTTATATCTATGTTATATCTTTTATATGTATATCTATGGTGATATCTATCAACATAATTTGGTGGATGCCCTTGGAAAAGTTAAAGCTAGAAATCTTGATGTCAAAATAATAAGCTTATCAGTAGATCATCAGCATGTTGGCTTTTCAGATGTAGTTTTTTTATGATCTTGTATGTGTTGTATTCTTGCTGAAATCAGAAAATGTTAGGTAGAGGTGACACTTAATAATGCCGGTTGTTCCTTTGAAAACACTTATCAGCCAATGTTAAATTGTTGTTTGAGAGGCTGAATTTGCAACCTAATATCATGATAAACATCAGCATTGCAAAGCTGCAATGAGGAGTCTGTGAAATTGAGACTTTGGGGAAAATATCTCATCTGTATTTCAACTGTGAATGTATCTTGAGCCCCACCGTTGAGAGCTCAGAGCAACATCCGCTTTGTATATCTGAGGCCTTGAGTCCCACAGAGAGCTTTGACTACTCCTTTCAGAGAGAGTCCTCTGTGTTCTGTGACCTTCAAATTAAACAGTTGCTATAACATTCTGATCTCTCTCTCTCTCTCACACACACTCATACACACACACTTGATTTGTAATCACTGTCCTTTTGAGAAACATGTATCATCATCAAAGAGAAACATTTTGACCTTCTTGCTCGGTTTGGGTTTATCCTTGTGAATACTGTTGCCTTACACTCTGTAATCTCTCCCGTTCTTTATTTAACAGAGGCCAATTGTTTGTGCTCTGTAAATGAGACAATGAATTATTGAAAGATCAAAGTACAATGAGGCTCATTTTAGAGTGGAAATTGAGTGCTTAGCATATTGACATTTATCATGAATAATGTCATTTTCTACACTCACAGTCAGTAATTAATTTCTTCCAATTGTTAATTTTTTTTTATCTCAACAATGATACATGCAGCATGCAACAATGTTATAGTGACCTTACACATTATCAGACTCACATTTTGTGTGCAAATGGAGAAAAAAAAAGCATATTATGTTGCTAGCAGTGAGAACATTAACTTCTAGCTTTAACTTGTTTATATTAAAACTTGTGTTTTTGATACAAGTCTTTTATGCTCATCAGTGCTGATATATATATCAGGGGGGGGGGGTTCGTGCGCGTGCCTCAAAAGAGGGCTTACAATGACTTACAAAGATACATAACAGCTACAAGTGTATGCACTACTTTATGCAAGCGCTAAAGGATAAATCACTATACAGGATTTACCCTATTATACTTTATCGACACGAATTGATAGGTGAAACAACAAACAGCAGTGGAAATTGAGTGCTTAGCATATTGACATTTATCATGAATAATGTCATTTTCTACACTCACAGTCAGTAATTAATTTCTTCCAATTGTTAATTTTTTTTTATCTCAACAATGATACATGCAGCATGCAACAATGTTATAGTGACCTTACACATTATCAGACTCACATTTTGTGTGCAAATGGAGAAAAAAAAAGCATATTATGTTGCTAGCAGTGAGAACATTAACTTCTAGCTTTAACTTGTTTATATTAAAACTTGTGTTTTTGATACAAGTCTTTTATGCTCATCAGTGCTGATATATATATCA
>NW_015507059.1:155075-187650 GCF_001515645.1 Sinocyclocheilus grahami
CAGAGTCCAACGTTTCTATTTTTTCAACGAATCTTTGAGTTAACATGTACTAAACATGAGTGGAATTTGCACCGCAGCGCCCCCACACCTTGATGCTCATGACAAGAATAGCATGTATAGTTATCTTTATTGAAGTGAATTAGGTTTAAATCGCCGTCATGCATGAATGAATGATATTTTTGCAATTTTACACAATAATCTACGATGATCACATTACACAAAACTGAAATTGCATGTAAAAATAACACATTGTCAATATTTTTTGAGACCCCCCCAAATTTTCACAAATCACGTTTTCAGGGGAGCCCATGTCTTATTAAGGGGAGCCGAGTTCCCCCTAGCTCCCGCGTAGTTCGCACCCTGTATATGTATATTTATTTATTTTTAATGTAATTTGTTACTGTGATGGCAAAGCTGAATCTTCAGCAGCCATTACTCCAGTCTTCGGTATCGCATGATCCTAAAAAAAATAATTCTAATACGCTGATATTTCATATTATTATCAATGCTGAAAACCGTTGTGCTGCTTTTCTGCAGAACAGCATTTATTTGAATATAACTCTTTTGTAAACTGAGTTGTACACTTTTGCTAAAAGTCTTAATATCTCCTTGCTTTCAAACTTTTAAATGTTAATGTCTGAAATAATTATTTATAATATGTGTTGCCTGTGGATGGACAGTAATTCTGACATCACACATTTCTGCTTTCAGTGTTTTCTTTGCCGATAATTTAACAGCCAGTTTTTCTATGCCTATTTCTATGTCTTTTATGATCATGTCAACAATTTCAGATAAATACACTTCCAAATAAATTACCTGTGGTCAGTTGGTTGGTTTGTTAGTCAGATCTAGTCCTTTTGAGTGAGCAGTTCTTGGCCAGAATATGCTGAAAAGTAGTCCAAACTTAATTGTCAACATTCTAGCTACACAACATTAGAGGTCACATCCAGAGATTTTTTCTCTCTTGACGGACAGCTAAAGATACGATGTGGCTTATTTCAATAGCAGCCATCTGATCATGTCATAGGTAATTTTACTGGACCAAACTGCACATCTAAAAGTGAAAAAGAGGGGTCCAAGATGAGTCAGATGCTCCCATATTTCTCCAGTTCTGGGCTTTCCAGTATATTTGCAATTGCTTTATATGCTCCATGTCTGGAAGTGTCAGTAGGAGATTTTAAGGGGTTGAGGCAGCCAGACAGGAGCCCATTGCCCAGAGCCAATCCCTCCTGAGGTCCTTCCTGTATCCCACTGCAGGTGCCATTCCCAAATTTGTCAGTCTGTGTGGGCAGATGACTGCCAGAAATGTTCTTTCAGGGTTTTAACACACTTCCTATTTTCCCACCCATCTCTAAATGCTCTTTGTGCCACTAATACGCTGATCTGCTGGTATTTTGCAGCCTCGTTTTTTTGTTTTTTTAGATGTCTGTCCCACTGAAAAAGTCCAGAATGAACGTCAGAGAGCAACAGGGAATTCTCACAGCAGCCAATCAAGGTGCTAAAGATAATTTGCTGATTCAGGGTCAAAGGTAAGTGGGAAAAACTCGACACTTTTATTGATACTATTATTTATATATGTATAATTATTGGAATTACTACTGATAATTTGTTTCTATATTTGCTTGCTTTGTAAAGTACATGTGAGGCCTGTCTAGACTTAGAATTCAATTATGTAGGATGTTTTGGCCAAACACTTGAAATGTTCAGCAAAATTAATGAACAGCAGTTTTATCCAGATTGTCAACTTTTAAAATAACTTTTATTATTATTATTATTATTATTATTAATTACCTCATTTTAATTAGCATTTTCATCTAAAAAATATATATATTTTTTTTTTTTTGTTGTTGTAGCCCAAAATTTCATACAATTTCAATTAATTTATAAAAAAAAAAACAGAAATTTGGATTGATTGATTTTTTTTTTCTCTCTTTTGTAAGCTTAGACCAACAAGAAATTATTTATATAATTCAAGCCATATCTGGTCTGTATAAAACGTCATTAATCCGCACACCTGCTCTCCTCTCCCTCTCTCTCTCTCGCTCTCTGTGGATGATCTAAATGGAGACTGGCAGCTGGTGAGTCATGCCGTACTAAAACTGCTTTACCTGTTAAAGGCCTGAAGGGTTTGGCGAGTCCATACTAGAGACAAAGAAAACGATTTCGACAGATCATCAGCCGCTCAGATCCTCCTGCTGACAAGACAGACGTTATTTCTCGTTGTTTTCTCTTACTCCCTCCCACTCTGGGAACAATGTAATTGTGGACATGTGTTTTCATCTGGCAGAGTTACAAAGTTGTACAGTTGTTTTGCCTCAACCACATCTTTCTTTCCATGTTTTATCCTCTGCCATCCTACACACATATTATACAATATACAAGATTTTGTTGAAACACAGAAAAACAGAATATAAAACCTAATTTTCTTAAGCTGAATGCTTCTTCATGACATTTAGTAGACACTCGACATTCTGTATGATTTTCATAAATCAGCGTTTAAAGACAACAGAATGGTATGTGAAAAGAAAAACAAAGTTCTTTACATTCAGTGCTGTCATTCCTCTCAAGTCCCTAGTGAGAGTTGTTCTCGGACGTAGTATTTGAGAGCTGATGGGACTCAGGCAGCTGCCAGAGCAATTGAAGAGCTTGAATGAATTCAGTTGGTTTACCTTTTATACAAGCCGTTTCAAAGCATATCCACCGAGCATTTCAAAGCATCTGTGTCTCGTACACAGGTCCTTCTTGTCCTCCACAACAGACCTTTGTCAAACAACAAACAGCCAAAAGGAGGTGAGTCTGTTGTCCAAAAGGTTGACTATTTTCCAAGGAAATAAGCAAGATAGATATGCTGCTATAGCATGTAAATGAACTCACTCAATTGTTTCAGCTATTCAATGTGTCACAGTTAATGAAACCATTCAGAATACTGTATAACAATTTAGTTGGTAACATCAGTCGGTCTCCAGAATCCTTGGTGATGAAAGGTTGGCGTTGTCCAATATGTGGTTATCTGTGCATATCCAAGACTATCCAAGATAATTGTGCCTTTTAAAGAGAACAGAATTGATCCATGTATTTGTTCAATCTCAATAAATCAAGCAAATGCAGAATACTTATCAGAGCATGACAAAAACACATTGACAGAGCTATATAGCTCATATTGTATCATTAGAAAAGTTATAAAGAATTTAAATGCTTTACAAAGTTATCCTTTCAAATCAAATCTGTTGCAGCAAAGGAAAAATAAAAAAAGAAAATATTGTTCATTGTTGTGATATCCTCAGCAATATGCTACTGTTTGTGTAATTGTTATATGATACAGAAATTTTGTGCCATATTCTAGTTTGTTAGGAGCAAAACTGAAGTTTCAGTAATTTTTGCTAAATATCTTCCCCAGCTTCAAGGCTATGAAATCTCATGTAAAAAGATTAACCCAAACTTGGTATGTTGCAATCAGTAGCAAAACACCTGAAAGCCAAAGGCGTGTTACATCAAACTCAGAATGAGATTTAAGTTACAGGGTGGATGGGAAGGATTTCAAGGATGTTTAGGGAATAATTTAAGTTTCAAACAGCACAAGGATGACAATGTTCATTTTGACCCTAAAAGTTTGGAATATGGCACCAGTAGGGTTAAATTACAGTAGGGTTAAATTTATTAAGATATGTTAATGCGTTAGGAATCATGAACAAACAATGAACACTGAATAATGCCTTTACTGCATAAGATCAACTACTCAAGAATAATTATAGTATATTAATTCAAAGTTAATTCTAATTATTCAAATAATTCTACATATACTAATACATTTTTATGAATACATTTCAAGCTATATAAATCAATGTTGGTTAATTTATTATAAATACATATTAATTAACAAAGAAAAAGTTATTGAATAATAAACTGAATATTGTTTAAAACAACTAAAAGTTAAAAAACTGAAACTTGGTTATAAAATGTTGAAATAACTTATATAAAAAATTTAAATAATAATATATGTGTCACAAGTACAAGGAGAAGACTCAGAGGTCAACAAAGTCTTTATTCACAGGTATTTCAGTGAAGCAGCATGGTAAACCAGTGAGTATATAATTTAATGAAGATAGATAGTACTTAGCTTGAGCATAAACAGTTCTTTCTTTGTTGCAGGTGCTGGCATGTGTGCTTTGAAGGCTTAGTGAAGACTGGAATCTGGAAGACTGGACTGACTGAAGACAGGTAAGTATCCATAGAAGTAGCCAGGTAAGTCCTCATATAACTATATAATAATTACAAAAAAAACATTATGATAAAATAATAACAATACTAATTTTATTTTACAGAAAACTATTGTTTTACAGAAAAATGCAGGGTTACTTGTTAACATACAGGTCTATATCTGTACATCATATGATACTGTTATGATAAAAATGTTTGACAGTAATTTTATCAGGAGGTATGTAAAATCAAAAAATCCAAGAGTCCATGTCTTAAATATGAAATATGAGGCTTTTATATATTCACTGTGGGGAAAGAAAGAAAAAATCCTGTACACTGATATACTACAGAAAAACATGGATTATCATATGTTTACATCAAATTTCTTTAGCGAGAAGTATTATTTTTCCTCTTTATGCCCCAAATAGGACTGAGTACGCATTATTGAGTGCTGAACTCGTGTCATGTTGGTTTCATTCATACTGGACGCCAGAGGGTGCCCTCATGCAGAAACTCCACAAATGCATCACAGAAGAAATAGAATACATGACGTTCCAGGAAATTCCTAATATGGGCAAAGGTAGCCTCATAGATATGTATAGGTAGATTCCCCATTCGACTGTGCCAAGCATAGATATGTATAGACGCCCCATTCGACGGCTCCAGGCACGTAGATGGATGCCATCTTGGAACGGTCAACTTGACGTCATTCACCATACTGTAGGTTCTCACTGAGCCGTTGAGCCGTTCTGTGCAGGATTGTGGCATCTTTCGAATATTCAGTGATTACTATGGTGAATGACGTCAAGTTGACTGTTTCAATATGGCAGACGGCTTACGTATAGCAGCCCATAGAAACAGTCGCTAATGAGGCATCTACATATATATATATCTATGGTGCCAAGCACGTAGACGCGTCCGCCATCTTTAACGGTCAACTTGACGTCATTCACCAAAATGATCAATTAATATTCAAAGATGCCACAATCCTGCACAGCCGATGGTTGTAAAAACCACCGGGATTTAAATTCCCGAAGAAACAGGATAACCTTTCACATGTGAGAATGTGTTGGTTTTTAAATGTATTAACTCAATATTATAAGTTTTGAAACATTGGTAACTGATGTTACTGTTATGGTGAATGACATCAAGTTGACCCTTCGAATATGGCGGACGGCTTACGTATAGCGGCCCATAGTAACAGTCGCTAATGAGGCATCTACGTATACATATCTATGGGTAGCCTATCTAGCTATCGCTGTGACTGAATTAAAAGAAGTTAGAAAGGTATAAACTGATTAAACATGAAGACAATAGACACACATACAGTATATGGTTTATGTGTGTTCTTCAAGCCATCTCTGGTATTTTCAGAATAATTAAGTATATTTATAATGCAATGCTAACGTCCCAGGTTACGTATGTAACCATGGTTCCCCGAGGGAACGAGACGCTGCGTCGGAAAACGCTAGGGGAACACCTTCAGCGATACCAAGCTCTGAATCATATGTGTAATCAGTCGAACGATGGGCGAGACGTCCGCGGCGGGTGACGTCATGACCAGGAAGCTTTAAAAGCACGTGAGGTGCCGCCGGCGCTAGCTTCTTAGGAGTGAAGCAAGCTCTGGTAGGGATACTGGAAGTATGGCCTTGCGATGCAGCGTCTCGTTCCCTCGGGGAACCATGGTTACATACGTAACCTGGGACGTTCCCCTTCGGGAACTCGAGCTGCGTCGGAAAACGCTAGGGGAACGAGATGTCCACGCCGCCAGACTTGCAAATCCCTGCCTGGTGTGAAAGGGCACGGCTATGGCAAGAGAACAAAAGAGCCCGGAGTGGCTAAAGACGCACAAACTGTGTGTATCCCCGCTCGTGATGTAGCGGGGGCAGGGAGGAACACACAGTCTGTAACGCGATCTACTTTCGCCCTTTTTGTCTTTTGCTTAGACATTACTTTTCTTTCTCTGCTGGAGCTTATATTGAATGCTTGTGCACTTTTTTGGACAGACAACAATAAATAAGACTCACAGAACATAAATCGTGACCGACACACACAGAGAGCTTCGCTGAATGACAGAAAGCTAGCGCCGGCGGCACCTCATGTGCTTTTAAAGCTTCCTGGTCATGACGTCAAACGCCGCGGACATCTCGCCCATCGTTCGACTGATTACACATATGATTCAGAGCTTGGTATCGCTGAAGGCGTTCCCCTAGCGTTTTCCGACGCAGTTCGAGTTCCCGAAGGGGAATCGCCTTTATTACAGTATAGAATATAGTTTGTGCCTCATTCTGTAATAAGAAGCCACCAAGTCAGAAAATGAAGTGGAAAATCATGTTATAATGTTCTTAACAACAGGTTTATAAACAGTTCTCATTAAGTTTGAGAGGATGATTGGAGTGTGTTGTTTAATCAGATGCACGTTATAAGCGACTCAAACTCACAGAGATGAGCAGCATTTACTACTGGCATTGTGCATATATTTCTATAATTAAAAATCACAGCATGTGTGATTCAATAATCACATCAAGCCAAATTGCGATTTCGGTTTGATTTTGATTAATCGTTCAGCCCTAGTAACTTCTCTTACACAGGGCTTGATGAGATCTATGGCAGGTATGGTGATGGCTGACTGAGTGCAGCTATTGACCAGAAGGGATGCTGGGAAACGTAGTTCCCAGTGGACTGGGCTGGTGACTGAAGATAGTGAATGGACTGGTGACTGGGTATTGTGACAATATATCGATCCACTTATCAAATTTAGATTGTATTTTCTAAAGATGTTCAACTGTTTCTTTAGCCCTTGAGCAAAGTTAAACTGTGTTCACCTGCCTTTGAGCCAGCCTGTGAACCCTTTCATTTTTCATGAGTATTTTTTATCTCCACATTGCCATTTTACATTCTGATCCAGATCCTCTGTTGGTTTCCTAGTAGTTTTTACAAGTTCGGACATGAGTCATTCATTATTTAATCTGTGTGAGACACTTTCATGGGGTTCATGGCCATCTAACCTGTAGTTCATAAGCTCAGTTTCTTGATGGATGGCTCTATGCTGCATCTGCTCCATGATCAAGGGCTTGATTTAAAAGACTGTTGCCTTGAATAAGACATAGAGGGGAGAGAACACCTGCCGCTGGGGTTGTGGTGTGTGACTGTTTGCTTTTTGATTGTGTACAATCTGGAGTTAAGGGCAAAGGATTTACTGACTGCAAATTCACTAAAATATCAATATAGTCATCACCTTTCAAAACACATTTTGATTTTTTTTTTTTTCAAATATCATGGTGATAAAACAGACAGACAATAGACAGTGTGATATTGTTTTTATAAAACAGTTCAAAAAGCAAAACATTTAATACTGTGGAAATGTCATTTTACACAAAATATTGGCAGTTACTTCTTATGCCAATAAAATAGTTGCAGTCAAAGTTACAGCACAAGTCATACTTGCATGATTACGAGCAACAGTGGTGCTGTTTCATTCCTAAATGAATCAGCATTTTGAACTAAACATCTGAATGTATGATCCAATGACTCACTAGTAAATACAGTCACTTGATTCATTCCTAAATGACTCGCCGTTTTGAACTAGTCGTTTGAATGTATGATCCAATGATTCTCTCATAAATACAGTCACTTGTTTTATTCCAGAATGAATCAGTGTTTTTTAACAAATTGGCTGAATTGAGTCAATGACAGTCACGTGATGCTGAATTAATCAGCATCTTCAATCATTAAATTAATGCAATAACTCACTCATGAATATTGTCACTTGTTGCATTCCAAAATGAATCAGCATCTGTGAACAAATTGGTTAAATTAATGACTCAATGACTCACTCATAAATGCAGTCACTTGTTTAATTCCTTTTCATTTCGTTTTTGAATGTTTCAGTTGAATCGAGTCGATGACTGAGTCAGTGACTTGAATGTGATCTTTTTGTGTTCTTTTTGTTATTGTGTTTCTCAAGCATTGGTTTTGTTGCTACAAGTTGGTCAACACAGCTATCTAAGACTAAGTATTTGATAAGCTTGATCATATATAAAGTTTAATTAGCATGCATGTGATTAAAAGTGAAAGGTTAGTTTTGATTAGTAATTTACAACAAAATGTCCATGCTACTAGAAAGGAAAATTTAGACTTGTCTTGCATCTTGTCTATTTTTCTTTGATAGCAATGTTGTCAATGAAAAATGTTGCTGTCAAAACTGTGGAAAGGTGGGTGGGATAATTCATATTTTTGTCAAAATAACAAATCACTGTTCATCAATCTGAATTGCTTAGAACGGCCAATTTAGGTCCTTTCCTATCGGAGAACGGTGAAGGGCTGCTGTGCTCTCTAGGTAATGAAGCTTCCCTGACCTTGTTCTGACCAGCAGATATTAAAAAGATGAATGGCTGCGGCTCCCTGTGTTTGGAGAGCTGCTGCATTTGGTCTAATTGTTTGGCCTTTGTCAAATAATTACCTCATTTTCTGGTGAAAAGCATGATGTGCCTCCACAGAGGTAACACTCCTGATTCAAGAGGTATCTGGCTGCAGAATGCTGTCAGATATTTGCTGTAACATTTTGCAGATACCAAATGTTACGTTGTGAAATAAAAAATCATATAAACGCAATAAAACAAACTTTTGCATGATTGTTTGTTGCAGAAAGCTTATTTAACAGCCATCACAAGCAGTTAACCATGGTATACTGCTAATGAAACAGGCTTCCTTTTGGATTATCATAGTAGTCTCTCTCTCTCTCGCTGCATGAGGTTTATGGAGTTTATTGCTCTTTTGATGGGACTGCAGCTGAATTTAGAGAAGCCAAAGGATGAATGTGGCTTAAAATAAATGGCCAACAAGACAATTGAATGCAAGGTGCAATCCCACATTATTAGCTGTAATGGATCCTTATCAACATACTAATTCTCCTCTCGAATTGAATGTGCCACCTCAGAAAAAGGATGAGAAGAAATGGGATGTTGTATTTCCTTCAGAATGTTGTCATGATTGATGCCACTGACTCTTTTCCACACCCTAGCTTTTAATTTTTTTTATTGTGATTACCTAAAGCTAATTCTAAATGTGGAGATAAACTTGCCATGTTATGCAATCCCCCAGGATTTTTTGGTGAATAAAAAGTACAATAAATAGTATTTATTTGAAATAGAAACATTTAGTAACATATAAATGTCTTTACTGTCACTTTTGATAAATTTAATGTGTGCTTGATCATGTGACCGCTTTGCCATTACAGAAATAAATGACTTCTTAAAAGATATTCTAATACAAAACAGTCGTTAATATTTAATATTTCATCTTTTTTTTTTTACTGTATTTTTGACCAACTAAAATGCAGCTTTGGTTAGCATAAGAGAATTCCTTCAAAAACTTTGAAACATCAGGTGTGCTGTCCTGATTCGTTAAAACTTAAAGACTCATGTCAGTGAGTGTCCTCATCCAAAACATGTCATTTTAATGGCTTGGCAAATTACATAACAGGTGGCTGTGATTATGTCTGAACAGAGGGACAGTGGCAATAAATTCTTGCTCCTTCTCTTTCTTGCATTCTTTGTGAGTATCTGGCTGAAATAGTGGACAGTGATGGTTGGCCCACTGAGATGTATAGATCTGAAATGAGAATGGACTTTGATTATAATCACAGCTTGGCACTGAAATATCCGAATCCAGCTCATAAAACAACTGTCCCTTCATGAGGCAGGCCTCTAAAGCTTAATAAAGAATGTCCCAGCAGGTGCAAACAGCCTACTGGCAAAACAACCAGGAGATGAATGGATATGTGCCTTTTATATCAGCAAATAGAGAAATGGAATCAAGGAGTCACACTGTTTGGTACAGTAAAGAATTGTTGCCCTGACTTAGAGTACAGTTTTTTTCGTTTTTTTTTTTTTCACGGATCATTCATAATTTAGTGCTATTGATCTTTATGGAGTGGAATTGCCTATTGGGGTGAAGTTTGAGCTCAGATGGATTTGGCACTTAGTCTTGTAGCAACATAGTATTTATTTGAAATAGAAACCTTTAGTAACATATAAATGTCTTTACTGTCACTTTTGATAAATTTAATGTGTGCTTGATCATGTGACCGCTTTGCCATTACAGAAATAAATGACTTCTTAAAAGATATTCTAATACAAAACAGTCGTTAATATTTAATATTTCATCTTTTTTTTTTACTGTATTTTTGACCAACTAAAATGCAGCTTTGGTTAGCATAAGAGAATTCCTTCAAAAACTTTGAAACATCAGGTGTGCTGTCCTGATTCGTTAAAACTTAAAGACTCATGTCAGTGAGTGTCCTCATCCAAAACATGTCATTTTAATGGCTTGGCAAATTACATAACAGGTGGCTGTGATTATGTCTGAACAGAGGGACAGTGGCAATAAATTCTTGCTCCTTCTCTTTCTTGCATTCTTTGTGAGTATCTGGCTGAAATAGTGGACAGTGATGGTTGGCCCACTGAGATGTATAGATCTGAAATGAGAATGGACTTTGATTATAATCACAGCTTGGCACTGAAATATCCGAATCCAGCTCATAAAACAACTGTCCCTTCATGAGGCAGGCCTCTAAAGCTTAATAAAGAATGTCCCAGCAGGTGCAAACAGCCTACTGGCAAAACAACCAGGAGATGAATGGATATGTGCCTTTTATATCAGCAAATAGAGAAATGGAATCAAGGAGTCACACTGTTTGGTACAGTAAAGAATTGTTGCCCTGACTTAGAGTACAGTTTTTTTCGTTTTTTTTTTTTTCACGGATCATTCATAATTTAGTGCTATTGATCTTTATGGAGTGGAATTGCCTATTGGGGTGAAGTTTGAGCTCAGATGGATTTGGCACTTAGTCTTGTAGCAACACAGACTTTTATGGCTCTCATCGATTAATTCAGAATGCATTATATGCTTGTGGGAATAAACTGCATAGTAAAGTATAAGTTAATTTACTCACTGTGCACCAACAAACAACTAAACTGCATCCTGATAGGTTGATATCGGGTTTAACACTCTCAGCAGGTTACACTATTCACAGGCAAAATCAGAATGAAGTGTTTTCAGGCATGACCATCTACGGACTCTGTGAGTGCCGCAACGTATCACTGCAGTCATCGAGGTGAAGAGAGTCTCTACAAAACAAAATCTGGACTTCAATTCCTGAAACAGCTTCTTACTCACAGCGGGGCTGAAAGCTCAGAGGGCTGCTCATACTTCTCTCTGTTCTCTTCTGCTCTTCTATCACTTTTAGTCCGCATCACGCCTCTGTAGATAACAGCGACCTCATCTGAATGCACTTGTGACATAATATCATATCTGCTCTGGACTCAGCTGGCCATCATGTCTGTTGAAACATCACTGACAGAATGATAGAGCCCATTTTAAGCCTGTAGTGGAAGAAGAACAGTATAAAAAATTAACACTCTTGGGGTCCAGCTGACTAAAAGTAATGACACTACTTAACTACATTACATTAGAACTTGTGTACTTAACTACAGAAGGAGAAATATATGCATTTAACAGTAAAATTATACCCCAAACCTTTGAATGGTAGTGTATCATGGTTTCCACAAATATACTAAGCAGCATAGCTGATTTTAACATTGATAATAATATGAAATGTTTCTTGAGCAGTAAATCAGCTTATTAGAATGATTTCTGAAGGATGATGTGACACTGACGACACAAAACTCTGCTTTACCATTACAGAAATCAATTACTTTATACAACAGGAAATAGTTATTTTTAAATTGTATTGCTATTTCACTGAATTACTGTATTTCACAATATTACTGTATTTTAGATAAAATAAAAGTAGACTTGGTGAGCATAAGGGACATCTTTCAACAACAATAGAAAATTTTGATTATTACAAACTTTTGACCGGTAGTGTATATAATTATTTAATTTAAGTAAATTAAGAAGAACAAAACCCACCTTGAATTTATATGTTAAATTCAATGCTTTCAATGTATGTTTCTGTTATACATTAAAAAGCTTTATTGTAGTTAGCTATTTTGTTATTAGTGTTACTGTAGCCTAGCTATAAGTCACTTGAGAACCTTGAGAAACTACAGTTTCAGAGCAACAAAACAAAAAAAGAAAGAAAAGAGCAAAAAGAAAAAGAGTAACATTTGTATGGGAACGTGACATGATTTGTAATAGTCATTACAAAGCTATACTTGTGTGAACAACTTGGTCTGGTCAAGTAAAAACTGTCCTTTGGGGTTTAACAAAAAACATCAAAGAGACATGTAACACCAAACAAAGTACAGCTTGAAAGGATAGTAAGTGTGTGTGGATGTGAATGTGTTTCAGAAGAGGCCGTGGCAAGATACAGTGGATGTAGTCATTGTTCACTGAATGATCTTGTAGCTGTAAAGGGAAATGCAAACCATGCCACTGGTGGAGAGATTGCACAACACCCCTAGAATGCTCCATCTCTCCGTTTATGCACAGAAATCAGAGTGTCAGGTGGACCACCGCCTGTTCTGGTCACCAGACAGTATGTTAATGCAAAACTGGATGTCTCATGTCATTGTGGTGGTGACAAATTGATGCTTGTTAGTTTATTAGACATGGCATTGGCCATTTTCAAGCTAACACAGTTGGAGACATCAGACATCCCAGAATATTAATCAGATCAGTTTTTGTACTTTGGTTGTGAGAGATGTTGAGATGACAGTAGACTAATATGGTGCCAGATGCGTAAGGAGTCCCTATTGCATGTGTAACTGTCAGTCCTTATCCATTAGAATCCCTCATGTTCATTATTGAGTCCAACTTTAACAATCAATATCAAAATGAAGGAAAAGTCACACTACTCCAGTGATTCCAGTACTCAGCAACATGTAAATCCTTTGAGATTTTTCAAAGAAGGATAAAGATGGCCAAACATTTATTGCAGCTAGAAGAAGCATTATAGGACAGTGAAGCTGGTTAGATCCAGTTCTGCAAAGGTAGTTTGCAATGCTTCCTTAGTTTAGTAAACAAGCCGATTGCAGCCTCAGGTCCCATGGGGGCGGCTGGCATTTTTCAAAGTGATTGTTCCCATATCTCATTTGTCAAGCATATGCCCCTGTTACACCAGATGATCCACATTCAGTCTCAGCGTTGATTTATTATGAGGTGCAAATCTAATCTGTCATATATTGTGGCGTCTTGAAACCACATCTCCCATTAAAACGTGCTCATCTCTATATTTGAGCACTTGACAAAGTGTTGGCTGTCATGTTTATGCGCTAAAGATTCCTGTAAGTTTAACAGATCCATCATTTTTATCCCTTTGGTAAAATGTCATTCAATAGGCTAAAAATAACACCTCAGAAGTGCAACAAATGTACTCAAACTTCAAAACAAATTAGTAAGGAGCTCATGATGAGAAAACTAAAAGAATAAAAGAGCGTGATTGTGTTGTAAAAATGGTGGCTTTTTTATTGAGATGAAAATGGATGAATATAGGCTTGTTTGCTTATTATACGTCTGCATGATTCTAACTAGACAATATTAAGTGTATGTTGACAGTATTGTGTTGGCATGAGGCATTAAACAAGCTTGAAAAGCTCTCCTCTAATGAAAGTCTCTTAAATTAATCAGGGTGGCTTTATGGATAGGCTTTGATATTTTTATATAAAATGTCATATGCACTGCAATATACATTAACCATATTTCATGTTCTTCATCATTTTGGGACCAGACTTTAACTATCTGAAAATTAGGCTTGTGTACCCAGACTTGAGATGCTTTAGGTCTGGGTATGCTAGTCTAGTTTCAGAGAACATTACTTAGATATGCTAATTGTGTTTTTCTTTGAGGATATTTTAAAAGAAACATGCTTTTGACATCAATTAATTACAGACTGTGACGACCATGTCCCATTATTTTCAGCTGATAAGACAAGATGCTCTGATTTGGATTTCAAACACATAGACCCTCTCTGTCCTGATAAAAAATCTGCTCTGTTTAGAATAAGCTCTTTATATGTTGCCACGCATTTAATCTTTATTGCTTATATGAACAACAACAGCGCAGCACTCATGTTAGAAAACATTGTCATCCCACAGCTTAATAACAAATACATGGGCTCTCTGAAAATTAAAAGATGGTCCATAGAAATGTATTTCTTGGGAACAAACTACAGGACCTGAGAGTGACAGGCACCTATGTTATGAAGATTCCTAATAAGCAAGACCATATATGAACAAGTCAGTTCGGAGCCGTTTGCCATTGAGCTTTTGCACATTTAAACTTCTGCTTCAGCTTTTGCACAGTCAGAATTCACGTAGTTTAAAGGGATAGATCACCCAAAAATGAAAATTCTGTCATTAATTACTCACCATCATGTTGTTCCCGTCAAACCCGTAAGACCTTTGTTCATCTTCGGAACACGAACTAAAATATTTTTGATGAAATCTGAGAGTTATCCCTGTATAGAGAGCAACGGAACCACCAGATTCAAGGGACAGAAACGTAATAAGGACATTATTAAAATAGTCCATGTGACATTAGTGGTTCAATTGTAATTTTATGAAGCTACGAGAATACTTTTTGTGCTCAAAGAAAACGAAAATAATGACTTTATTCAACAGTTCTTCTCTTCCCTGTCACTGTCCGCCACCATTCACGAGAGTACCACGACGCATGCGTGTGCATTCCTCTGCTTGTAAACAAGCCACAGCGCACGCATGTTCTACATCAGCTTGCACCACACACATGCGTCGTGACAGGGAAGAGAAGAATTATTTAATAAAGTTGTTATGGACTATTTTAACAATGTCCTTACTACCTGGGACTTGAACGTGGTAGTTCCCTTGCTGTCTATGCAGGGTCAGAAAACTCTTGGATTTCATCAAAAATATCTTCATTTGTGTTCCGAAGATGAACAAAGGTCTTATGGGTTTGAGTCATTAGATAGACATAAGACTGAAATCAATCAAATAAACAATCAGTCTCTCTCTCACACATACACACACACACACACAACATATTGGGACATGATTGTGATGAGCACACCCATAAGATTTTTTTTTCCCGGGGGGGGGGCAGTGCCTGGGCCATTATGGAAACAAAGCTCTGCCCATGTAACAAACTAATGACAAAATGTGCTCTTTGGAAGATGACAAGGGGTATGAAAGGTGAAAAATGGACAAAACAGCAACCACAATAAAGTGCTTTCATGACTCATTTACTGACAATGCGTTGCCCCTTGTGCATTTGAGGCGAATAAAAGCCCAGTGTGACAAAATCACAAGCTGTCCCTTTGAGAGAGGGTGATAGGGTGATGTTATTCAAAATATTTTTCAAATGAGTGCATCCAGCTTCCAAATTTTTTTTGGGATGAAAAAAATACTCTTTTACTCTTTTGATGTATAATAAGTCTGAGAAATAAAATGGACCCAAATATATATTTATATTATATATTAAAAAATTGCTGGTTAAACATACAGTATGTTGTCATTTTTTATTTATTAGTCAAAATACACAGCTAATGCTGAATTGCTGTCAGTGGAGAAACATGTTTTTTGCCTACATAATGTTACTGCTAAAGCTTACTAGTCAAGTATTTGACAGAAAATCTCTGTGCTTTTATTTTTGTGTTTTGGGTAAGGAAATATTTCAGGATATTGAATATTAAACATGGAATCTTTTTGTTTTGAATTAACAAGCTTCATCTTTCAAAGTGTGGTGACACAAATTGCATATTCTATGGAAGGAAACACAGCACCTCCTCTGAGTCTTCCTGCTGACTTGCATTGTAAATGAGCTGAAGTGTGTTAGACTCTCATGAGCCCTCAATTCAAAATATCGAACAAATGAACAAACAAAAGAAAGGGAGCAGAACAGACAATTCAGTAACTCCCCCAAGAAGCTTAAAGAATGAACAAAATCACAGTTTTCACAGCTCAGTCTCTTCTTTTACCCAACTCTGGTTTCAGAGGAGAAAATATATGTGTACTATTAATACACTCTCTTGGGAAACACATGGGGAAATGTTGTTTTTTTCCAGTAGTTTCTCTTACATTAAAAATTGTTTGAATCTGTTAGCATTATTGATTTTAATAAGCAAGATGCTGCATTATTTTGTCAAATTGGATGAGGTTCCATCTGGTTGTTTGATAATTTTTTGTAACTGTTGTTTGCATGTGTAACTGTGGGCCTGAAAACCTGCGTTTTGATTAGCTAGAAACATGATGTTGCCCTTGAAATCTCATCAAGCATTCAAAAGAACAAAATTAAACACTGAATAGAGAACAAACTGAAAAAGCCTCCAGAGAAACTTCACATTTGTGATAATTAATTCGGTAGACTTGCCTGCTTGGAAAGATTCTCTAAAGTTTTTCAGACTCAAAAATAGCCATGGTTCAGCACAGTCTCATAATAAAACATCACTCTCGTCACTTTTATCATACACTACCATTATGTGACATAGACACATTATGTTTACAACTCATTTCAGAGAATTTTTTTAACTTACATAGGAACAAACCTTATAGTTCACTCAAACATGTATGATTCATTTTTTTTCCTGTGAAGGCAAAAGTGAAGTTTCAACAGCCATTACTTCAATTTTCAGTGTCACATGATCTTTCAGAAATCATTTTATTATGCTGATTTGGTGATCATGACACATTTCTTATTATTTTTAAAGTTAAAAACATTTGTGTTGTTTAATGTTTTTGTGGAAACTGTGATACATTTTTTGGGGATTATTTGGTGGAAGAAAGAAAGAAAATGGTCTCATTTGAAAGAAGACACTTGGGAGTTTGTTGTCCTCCAGTCAGAGTTAATTACTGTCATAATATGTGTGTCCAGTCAGAGTTAATTACTGTCATAATATGTGTGTCCAGTCAGAGTTAATTACTGTCATAATATGTGTGTCCAGTCAGAGTTAATTACTGTCATAATATGTGTGTCCAGTCAGAGTTAATTACTGTCATAATATGTGTGTCCAGTCAGAGTTAATTACTGTCATAATATGTGTGTCCAGTCAGAGTTAATTACTGTCATAATATGTGTGTGTGTGTGTGTGTGTGTGTGTGTGTTTAATTATATTGTAACATTACATTTTTAGAAATGCATTTGTATGACATGTCTTTGTGACAAAAATATGAAATATGAAAAATCTTACTGATTCCAAACTTTCGATAGTTGTGTCTATGAAGGGGGTGAGAATGTATCTGTCTATCAGGTGTTTTGACTGCATTGAATGCTCATGTGTTTCTATGCTCCTAACTCTGGGAGATTCCTTTTTTTTTTTTTTTTTGCGGTGCACTTAGAAGATTGATATGTCCTTTATGATGATCGATCTTAGGGATAGATCACCCAAAAATGAAAATTCTGTCATTAATTACTCACCATCATGTTGTTCCCGTCAAACCCGTAAGACCTTTGTTCATCTTCGGAACACGAACTAAAATATTTTTGATGAAATCTGAGAGTTATCCCTGTATAGAGAGCAACGGAACCACCAGATTCAAGGGACAGAAACGTAATAAGGACATTATTAAAATAGTCCATGTGACATTAGTGGTTCAATTGTAATTTTATGAAGCTACGAGAATACTTTTTGTGCTCAAAGAAAACGAAAATAATGACTTTATTCAACAGTTCTTCTCTTCCCTGTCACTGTCCGCCACCATTCACGAGAGTACCACGACGCATGCGTGTGCATTCCTCTGCTTGTAAACAAGCCACAGCGCACGCATGTTCTACATCAGCTTGCACCACACACATGCGTCGTGACAGGGAAGAGAAGAATTATTTAATAAAGTTGTTATGGACTATTTTAACAATGTCCTTACTACCTGGGACTTGAACGTGGTAGTTCCCTTGCTGTCTATGCAGGGTCAGAAAACTCTTGGATTTCATCAAAAATATCTTCATTTGTGTTCCGAAGATGAACAAAGGTCTTATGGGTTTGAGTCATTAGATAGACATAAGACTGAAATCAATCAAATAAACAATCAGTCTCTCTCTCACACATACACACACACACACACAACATATTGGGACATGATTGTGATGAGCACACCCATAAGATTTTTTTTTCCCGGGGGGGGGGCAGTGCCTGGGCCATTATGGAAACAAAGCTCTGCCCATGTAACAAACTAATGACAAAATGTGCTCTTTGGAAGATGACAAGGGGTATGAAAGGTGAAAAATGGACAAAACAGCAACCACAATAAAGTGCTTTCATGACTCATTTACTGACAATGCGTTGCCCCTTGTGCATTTGAGGCGAATAAAAGCCCAGTGTGACAAAATCACAAGCTGTCCCTTTGAGAGAGGGTGATGTTTAGCAAGTATTCAAAATATTTTTCAAATGAGTGCATCCAGCTTCCAAATTTTTTTTGGGATGAAAAAAATACTCTTTTTCATGTGAGATGTATAATAAGTCTGAGAAATAACATCAAAAATATCTTCATTTGTGTTCCGAAGATGAACAAAGGTCTTATGGGTTTGAGTCATTAGATAGACATAAGACTGAAATCAATCAAATAAACAATCAGTCTCTCTCTCACACATACACACACACACACACAACATATTGGGACATGATTGTGATGAGCACACCCATAAGATTTTTTTTTCCCGGGGGGGGGGCAGTGCCTGGGCCATTATGGAAACAAAGCTCTGCCCATGTAACAAACTAATGACAAAATGTGCTCTTTGGAAGATGACAAGGGGTATGAAAGGTGAAAAATGGACAAAACAGCAACCACAATAAAGTGCTTTCATGACTCATTTACTGACAATGCGTTGCCCCTTGTGCATTTGAGGCGAATAAAAGCCCAGTGTGACAAAATCACAAGCTGTCCCTTTGAGAGAGGGTGATGTTTAGCAAGTATTCAAAATATTTTTCAAATGAGTGCATCCAGCTTCCAAATTTTTTTTGGGATGAAAAAAATACTCTTTTTCATGTGAGATGTATAATAAGTCTGAGAAATAAAATGGACCCAAATATATATTTATATTATATATTAAAAAATTGCTGGTTAAACATACAGTATGTTGTCATTTTTTATTTATTAGTCAAAATACACAGCTAATGCTGAATTGCTGTCAGTGGAGAAACATGTTTTTTGCCTACATAATGTTACTGCTAAAGCTTACTAGTCAAGTATTTGACAGAAAATCTCTGTGCTTTTATTTTTGTGTTTTGGGTAAGGAAATATTTCAGGATATTGAATATTAAACATGGAATCTTTTTGTTTTGAATTAACAAGCTTCATCTTTCAAAGTGTGGTGACACAAATTGCATATTCTATGGAAGGAAACACAGCACCTCCTCTGAGTCTTCCTGCTGACTTGCATTGTAAATGAGCTGAAGTGTGTTAGACTCTCATGAGCCCTCAATTCAAAATATCGAACAAATGAACAAACAAAAGAAAGGGAGCAGAACAGACAATTCAGTAACTCCCCCAAGAAGCTTAAAGAATGAACAAAATCACAGTTTTCACAGCTCAGTCTCTTCTTTTACCCAACTCTGGTTTCAGAGGAGAAAATATATGTGTACTATTAATACACTCTCTTGGGAAACACATGGGGAAATGTTGTTTTTTTCCAGTAGTTTCTCTTACATTAAAAATTGTTTGAATCTGTTAGCATTATTGATTTTAATAAGCAAGATGCTGCATTATTTTGTCAAATTGGATGAGGTTCCATCTGGTTGTTTGATAATTTTTTGTAACTGTTGTTTGCATGTGTAACTGTGGGCCTGAAAACCTGCGTTTTGATTAGCTAGAAACATGATGTTGCCCTTGAAATCTCATCAAGCATTCAAAAGAACAAAATTAAACACTGAATAGAGAACAAACTGAAAAAGCCTCCAGAGAAACTTCACATTTGTGATAATTAATTCGGTAGACTTGCCTGCTTGGAAAGATTCTCTAAAGTTTTTCAGACTCAAAAATAGCCATGGTTCAGCACAGTCTCATAATAAAACATCACTCTCGTCACTTTTATCATACACTACCATTATGTGACATAGACACATTATGTTTACAACTCATTTCAGAGAATTTTTTTAACTTACATAGGAACAAACCTTATAGTTCACTCAAACATGTATGATTCATTTTTTTTCCTGTGAAGGCAAAAGTGAAGTTTCAACAGCCATTACTTCAATTTTCAGTGTCACATGATCTTTCAGAAATCATTTTATTATGCTGATTTGGTGATCATGACACATTTCTTATTATTTTTAAAGTTAAAAACATTTGTGTTGTTTAATGTTTTTGTGGAAACTGTGATACATTTTTTGGGGATTATTTGGTGGAAGAAAGAAAGAAAATGGTCTCATTTGAAAGAAGACACTTGGGAGTTTGTTGTCCTCCAGTCAGAGTTAATTACTGTCATAATATGTGTGTCCAGTCAGAGTTAATTACTGTCATAATATGTGTGTGTGTGTGTGTGTGTGTGTGTGTGTTTAATTATATTGTAACATTACATTTTTAGAAATGCATTTGTATGACATGTCTTTGTGACAAAAATATGAAATATGAAAAATCTTACTGATTCCAAACTTTCGATAGTTGTGTCTATGAAGGGGGTGAGAATGTATCTGTCTATCAGGTGTTTTGACTGCATTGAATGCTCATGTGTTTCTATGCTCCTAACTCTGGGAGATTCCTTTTTTTTTTTTTTCTTGCGGTGCACTTAGAAGATTGATATGTCCTTTATGATGATCGATCTTCAGGTCACGGGCTGTAGGACAAAGGAGTGAGAAATCACCAGCTAAGGTATTGAGAGCAGCCATAGTTTGCACCTTGTTTGACTTATAATTGTCTTTGCCTATTTGATTGTCTATTTACATGTCACTGATTCACACATTTTTTTATTCAGTGTTGATTTTTGTACCTAGATATTCTTGAAGAATAATTATTCAGATTATTGTCATTCGCATATTGGCTGATTGTTTGCATGATGTAAATAGTCTACTGGAGCCACCAAACAATCACACACTTCTTTAGCCATGCTGAACTCATAAAATCACGCTATGAAGCATACCCATTTGCTCTTTGTTCATATTCAAGAAGACAAGATAAAATGGAAAGACTGGATGCATGCTGAAGAACACCTGCAGGCATTGTTAGTAAGACCTACATAGGAAATGAACAGTTAAGAATTTTTATTTCTGTTGTCTCCCACATGCCTCTGTTCTTCACCTCCCGTCTCCAGAAATCCCTGGTGGATCAGGAAACATAGACAGAAGACAGGTTGGACTCCTGAGATAATAGTCTCTTTTTAACTCTGTGCTATTGCTGAACTCCAGATCTGAGATTGGACCTGAATAAAATTTTCCTATATGCAGCTTTAATTAGTGTGTGATGTGACAGGGTGACAAGCCATAGACGGCCCTTAACAGTACACGTTACAATCTCCAGTCAGATTTCAGCTTTCACCAATGCTGTGTGTTTCTCCTTGGGGAGTTTTGAAGTCTGTGGTAGTCTGAGAATTTCATTTGGCTGATTTAGGTCAATTATACACTGTGCTTATATTCAATATTTTGGTTATGGGGTTTTGTGCAGAAATTAATTATTATTATTAGACGTGAAATAACATGATTTTTGCATCGTAATGGGGAATTCATAAGAGTATTTCTGCTATCAGAGATTCCCTCTTATTATGCTCAGTAACCATTAAAAAATCTCCTAATGCACTTCACTTTCGGTTTAGTCATGTAAGACGCATTAACATTCAGTCCTCACATTCATCTCATTGTTTCTGTAATGATGTGGCTTGAAGTTTAAAGGGAATCAGTAATTGCAGAATCTTGCAGGTGACTGTAGAACTGCAAAAACAATAAGTTTCTGCATCTGCACCAATATGTGTTTAAATGCAAAGCTAAATTCAGCATTTTAGAAATGACTTTCTGTTTTCATCAAAATAATGACTCATTCACAAACTGGGCTTGGCAACCCATAGTTTCAGCAAATAATGAAATAATAAAATAAGTTTTGGTCTGTTCTTCATACAAAGTTATCACATGGCTTCAGAAGACTTGGACTATAGGAGCAGCTTCAGTCCTCTTTCACCTTCATTATATTAACACAGGAGCGTCATATTGGTTTGAAATTAAATGGGTGAGTAAATTAGTCAATTTTTGGATGAACTAATGCCTCAAACAAGATTATTTTCAATGATAAATGTAATGTCCTTCTCTTTTCACTTGCAGAAATGCACCTGAAAGCACCAAGAAAATACTTCTGTGCTATTCAAAAAGGATGACTAGTCCTAAGAGAGCATGTGACCAAGATCTCAGGTATACAGTTCAGTTATGAATACTAACTTTTTTAAATTAAATTACTTTATATGTGTTACGTTTTTTTTTTAACTGTACACTGATATATATATATATATATAAAGAAAGAATGACAGCATACCTCAGTAATAGTGTAACTATGTGTTCTTTATATACAATAACATCCTAAAATTCTCTCAGTATAGAGTTTAGGATTTATTTGATCTGAAAGATACCTTGAATAAAATCAAAAAAGACAAGTGGTTATTTTGCTCTATGAATCAGGCCTGCCTTTTCACCTCAATTTCTGGGCTGCAACGTGATCTCATGATAATTTGTATGTATTTTACGTAAAATGTGGTTCTATAAAACGTACATTTACTTATGTTTTTACAGGCACTAAAACGTACAATACTGACGTATTTTCAGCATTTAAACGTACAAAACTGACACATTGACGACACCTAAAAATGAATCCTTATGAATATTGAAATCGCGGCATTCATTTTATTAGTCTTTAGTTGTCATATGAATTACCTTGTTTTCAGTTGCATTATTAAATTGTTTAACGTTACTCATTTACATATGAATTGATAACATTTCGTTTTGTTGTGTGATTTCTGCTGCCAGCTCGTTTCCAAGAATATGCCTACATAATGTTAAACACGACTTTAGTTTAAACCTTAAAATAAATAAAATTTCTGCAATCGTTTAACATTTACTTGTCATATAATGTTTACTTTGATTGTCATGGGCCACAAAAGGCGTTTTCTCCGACATGCTGTGACTGACAATAGAAAAAACACAACATAATTACGAAATGAAACAATTTTATTTGTGCGCTGTAATCCAAATCTTCCGAATCCATACGACTAAGAGGAACAGACCCAAATCCAAGCCTTTATTCAGTGATCTTCTTCTCCATCCCGAGCAGCGAGTCCAGTGACCGGTGTGTTTGAATGATGCGCGCGCCTTCACGTGTTCAAAGTGGATCGGCAAAATTATCTGGATAATATTTTCAGCGATTAACAACATAAATTCTGCTCTGGATCACACAAACCTACTGTATTCCGCCAGAGAGGACTGCGGGTGCAACGCATCATTTGGATTACTTTTGGTGCTGCTTTTGACATTTTTGCAATAAATAAATGATTGTAATTGCATTTATCTGTCTGTCATGTTTTTCTTATACTGTACAGAAATGTTTAGGTTTATAGGTAGGAGTGGAATTAGCGACTATAAAAGTATTTGAATGCTGTTACTAAAATGGTTATTTTCCTGCGTATTTCGGTCATTTGCGTTTTATCCTTTATATATCGCTATAAAATGGGTAGGTTAAGGTTTGGGGGTAGGTTAAGGGGTCTAAATATCTAAATTGCATATTAATAAAATTATAAAAATGCATATTCGCTATAAAATGGGTAGGTTTAGGTTTCGGGGTAGGTTAAGGGGTCTAAAAATCTAAATCGCTTATTGATAAAATGATAAAAATACATTGATATGAATATCTTAATGATATAAACGATACGTAAATATTTGTACGTTTTTTAGCTAAAAATACGTAGCGATTTGTACGTTTTAAACGTTGAAATACGGCTAAATTGTACGTTTTAGCATCAATAAAAACGTACAAAAGTGTACGTTTTGTGCTTGTAAATGTTACGTATTAATACCTACGTATAAACATAAACACAGGCTGATTTCTCTTATTACCTTTAGAAGTCCTCATAATCTGAATGTACAGTATCTACTTTTACCAATAATTGATAACTGACTGTTTATCTGCATAGATATTTATTTTTCTGAATTAAATTAAAATAATAATGATAATGATGATGATGATGATGATGATGATGAATCAAATACTCAATTTTAAAACTAGTGTTTAAATACCCTGCAGTCTGATGAAAATATTTACATACATAATATGCACTTCATTTAATCTAGAATCTAGAATAGAAACTTGGATCTTTTCTTTCAAATTTATGTGTTAACATGAAAGCTTTTCATTCAGATTGAATTCATGTTCTCTATAGCTACTGTTATTCAACTCAAGCAGTGGGGAATGTTGTTGGTGTAGAGTTAATAGATATATGACTTTGAGTTTGAATGTGTGTACTTAGTGTTGAAAAATGATACACATGACATGTCTACATTATAGCTACAACAGGACATTTTAGTCATAGCTTCCTATACTGTGGACATGACAGGATCAAATGTGTGTTTTTGAGAGTAAACGTCAGTCCCTTCATCAGTCCATCACATGCCACCACTCAAAGCCATAAACTCAATACACAATTCAATTCAAACCAGCTGACGGACAGATATATATATATACTCTAAAATATGCTGGGTTATTTTACCCAGCCGCTGGGTTAAGCCTATTGGGTCATATGTTGGATTGTTTTTTTCTGGTGTTTGGTAGTTTTTGTGTTACCCAGCCGTTGGATTAGTGGCTGAGTCAATCTCACTGACCGCTGAAAGTGGATATGATATTAACTCTTGCTTTCTTACTGCCATGTGAAAATTCAATCATACATACCATGAAGGCGAGTGGTGGTCTTTTCTTTGTTTGGATTAGTTTTAAAGAGCAGAAGGGAAGGTTGGAAGGAGCTAGCTGGAGCTGGTTCTTAACCTTTCTCTAAATAACAGCTGCCTTCTTGGGATTTAGACTTTGATGCTAAGCGAGCATCTTCCCAGAATGTCATCCCTAATTGCCTCCAGAATCCATCTCACACTGTGTTCAGCTTGCCAGCCTGTGTGGAGATGTGGGCTTTGCCACAGGCTTGCCCATCTTCTGCTGATGCTGGATTTGAATATTTGTTTGTAGACGAACATGAAGATACAGCAGTCACTCAGCAGCGAGTAGAACTGTTAATACCTCAAACAATGTTTGCAACTTTTCCTATGAACTGATGCTCATACAAAGGTAGAAAAGTGTTTGTTGATGTTGATGTTATTTCATGTGTAGTTCAACAACTCCAGTGAGATTGAAGACAGCTTTGTCACAACTGTAATGTATTTTGTTAAGCTTGTGTAACAATTGAAGCTTGTGCACATTTGTGTGAACCATGTCTGTGTGAGGCTTATTGAAATGGTTTAGGGGAAATTATAATATTAAGCAGACAAAAGCCAATTAATCCATGCAAAAACAAAAAAAAATGGTGCAATAAGATGAAATGCTCAGAACTGCTATGCAGAACATAAGACTGAGGTTATGTTCAGAATAGAATGTTACTGTTAAAAAAGTCCTACTTCAAATTAAATATTTCTACATAAGTACAATCAAATTGGCTGTACAAGTAATTTCAATTTCAATTTTATTAAACTGACAAATCTAGTTGAATCTTGTAAAACTTGACTTGATTTCAAATTAAATTGAAATTGGTTAAATTAATTTGACAAGTTAAAAGTAATGGAAGAATATATGTTGCCATGATTAATTGATAATTTTTTGCAATGTATTATTGTTGTAGTAGTATGCAAATTTTCTGTTTGTGAATACCTGAATGATCAACCAAAGTTTAAAACAGAGTGTATGAAATGCACTTCATTTTAAGTGTGATGAATGAATTACAAGTAATTACAGATGTTATTTTTAATCTTCAGACTGTTGCAGGTTGCAGCATCTCTATGACTACAAAATCATACATATACTTGCATATACAGTATATATATATATATATATATATATATATATATATATATATATATATATATATATATTACAGATGCTCCTGATATCAACATACTCACAGATCTTTTTTTTTTTGTGACCATACCTGCACCATTGATGAATCCTGCTGACTTTCACCTGAGTCTCTTCAAACTGTTTTGCTCTGAGAGCACTGTGCTGTACCATCATCAGATGTTCGACTAGACTGATATTCTTCACAAATATGGTCAAATAAGCTCCATGACTCCAGGATCTGTTTTCAGGAATGACACAAAGTCTGTTTAAGTCTCTGTATTTAGATCAGTGTGCCCAATAATGTGTCTTTGACCTTCATTATATGTATTTTGAAAATACTGCGTTGATAATAAAATACAAATAATATAAAAAAAAACATTATTTTAATATATTTTAATCATTCTTTCTCACATGCCTCAGTCACACTGATGAGCCATTAGAGGAGGGCCCTTTGTCTCTCGGTTGTGAATCACTAAATATTCATGGCTATTGTCACTCCCCCGAATACAGTCTTTCTGACACAAAACATGTCTTACAAAATTTAAATCAATATATATATATATATATATATATATATATATATATATTTTTTTTTTTGTGAATGAGTGAGCAGGGTGATTTTCACACATAGAGCAAAAACTCTAGTCTACCACATCCAGTTCTCAAAAGTTTTGTGGACAAATGTTCTGTATGTGTTTCATGGCCTTATTTCAGTGACTTAAAAATTTTAGTTTTTCACTAATCACGCATAAACACTGTTCCCTTTAAGTCGGTCACTCTGGATGTCATGTCGGATGACCGCCGAATTGGGATCTCACTTAGAGAGACCGATCCACTTCCGAGTGTAAACTATAAGCGTGAGTATAAGTAGGCAGCAGGTGCAGCGCATATTCAGTTTTTCTCTTCGGAGCCGAGCGATCACATCGTTTTGCTCCTGACTCCTGACTACTGACGGTACGGCGCTTCAGTGGTGGTGGTTTCCCATGTTGAGTGGATTACACACATCAGGCTGCACTACCCCCTGTTTGTGTTACAGGCGGCCATCTCCCCTCTGTGCTTCAGCACGCTAAAAGAGCTTTTTCCCTAAAAGAGCATTTACGGATGCGTCTTTTTAAAGATGACGTTGCGTCTGGCAAACTCAATGTTACGTCTTTGTAAAGACGATGTGGGTCTTGCTATAGACAACGTATCATCCGGGCGTTTCTGGATGCGGTCGTTACCTGGTGCTGGGTGATGGTAACGATCACTGCCTCACATGCCGGGGCATTTAGCACACTGAGGTGGCGTTTGTGGATGAGTCGTGTTCTCATTGCGGGAAGATGATCATCTCGGAGTCACGGTCCAAGCTCCGTTACCTCAAAGGGGCGGAGCTCCATTGCCTCTACCTCGATCTAGTTCTCGTCATGGCGGCAGTCAGGTGGAGGTTACTTCAGGCAGTAGCACGGGCGGTCTGAGGGTAACAGTGATGGCAAATCCTCCAGGGAACCAACCCTCAGGGGACCATTGCTCCTCTTGCACTCCACAACCAGTTGAGCAGTCAATGGAACGTGCTGGGCCCTCTACAAGGAGCGTACCAGCAGTATCCTTTGGCGCTCCTCCCAACAACCGGATGTCGATTGCTGCATCGGAGGGTGAGCCGGGGCTTTCTGGAAAGGAAGGATCTACTGACTCAGAGACGGGGCACCCTGTGGCACCCGCGTCCAGACCTCTGGAAACTTCATGTCTGGTCTCTGGACCTACCCCAAGAGGTAGTTGACACCACAACTTCGGCGAGAGCACCGTCTACGAGACCTTGAAGTGGAACCTGTTCGTCGAATGGTGCTCTTCTCATGGAGAAGACCCCCGGAAATGTCCGATCGGAGTCGTGCTGTCCTTTCTGCAGCAGGGGTTGGAGCGAAGGCTGTCTCCCTCCAACCTTAAAGTCTATGTGGCTGCGCTTACTGCCAACCACAACCCCATGGAAGGGAAGTCGGTGGGGAAGCATGACCTGATCATCAGGTTCCTTAGGGGGACGAGAAGGCTAAATCCTCCACGGCCCCCCTCTATACCCTCTTGGGACCTGTCTCTAGTGCTCAGAGCACTACAGCAGGGCCCATTTGAGCCTTTGCAGACAGTCGAGCTGAAGTTTCTATCAATGAAAACTCTGCTCCTGCTTGCATTGGCCTCCATCAAGAGGGTAGCGTGCCTAGAGTTTGGGCTGGCTGACTCCCAGGTAATCCTGAGGCCCCGGCCCCTCTATGCGCCCAAAGTTCCCACTACTCCCTTCAAGGATCAGGTGGTGAGCCTGCATGCGCTGCCCCCGGAGGAGGCAGACCAAGCCCTAGCTTTGCTTTGTCCCGCCCGAGCATTGAGATGCTACGTAGACAGGACGCAAAGGTTCAGGACCTCAGACCAGCTCTTGTCTGTCACGGAGGCCGGCAGAAGGGGAATGCCGTCTCTAAGCAGAGGATGGCCCACTGGATAGTGGGTGCCATCACCCTGGGTTATCAGGCACAGAGTGTGCCCTGCCCATTCAGGTTGCGAGCTCACTCTACTAGAAGTGTTACATCCTCCTGGGCGCTGGCTCGTGGCGCCTCGCTGGCAGATATTTGTAGAGCTGTGGGCTGGGCAACCCCCATCACGTTCGCTAGATTTTATAGCCTTCGTGTGGAGCCGGTTTGCTCCTGGGTTCTCACCTCAAACGGGTAGAAGCACTGAGAGGCCCCAGCTTCGGGTCGGCTTTCTAAAACCGCTCCAGAGAGTCCATATCGTAGACCCTGTCGAGCTCATCTGTCCCCTCGGCAGCCAGACGTGGCGGAGCGTCCGGCGCCAGGCCCTCACTCGATGAATCCGTGAGAACTGGTAGAGGGCTGGGTTCCATATGTAGAGACCTAAGTGGATCCCATATGTGTAAAATCCATGGTATAGCTTCAGAGCCCGTGTTTCCCCGGCAGACTTCCTGCTATTTTCCAAGAGGGTTACAATCACCTCTAAACTTCCATATCCTAGACGGTTGTTCATATGTGTAAGTGCTTCCGAAACCTCCTTAGGGAAGGATGGGCTTCCACAACGTTCCGGTTCTTACTGAGTGGGTAGTGCCATAGCAGCAGTAACTTGTCTTCTTGTGGTAAGCCCTGGCCTACGCCAAAAAGAAAGGGCGCAGGAGGCTTCCACGGGACACTGGAAGGGGGAGTATCTGTGGCACTTTGGTAGGGATCCCAATTCATGAAAAGGAACATCTTGGTTACGTATGTAACCCTCATTCCCTGAAGGAGGGAACAGAGATGTCACGTCCCGTCACCACGGCTGCTGTACCACCGCTGAGCGGCCGGGTCACCTGCTCTGCTCCTTAGCGAAAATCTGAATATGTGCTGCACCTGCTGCCTACTTGTACTCACGCTGTGATCAGCGGCAGCTGAATGCAATAATTGCATGCCAATGTGCATTGGCTTGTTTAGTTTACACACAAAGTGGATTGGTCTCTCTAAGCAAGATCCCAATTCGTCGGTCATCCGTTGTGACGTCTCCGTTCCCTCCTTCAGGGAACGAGGGTTATAGACGTAACCAAGACATTTCCTCTGTTAAATAATTGAGCAATAAAACACTATCTACACGAAACAACTTCAAATATGACAATGCATGTATAGTGTTTGATTGAAATGATGTGGATACATGACATTGTAGCTATCAATAGGGAAGAAAAAATAAGAAAGGAAAATATATCTCTTTAACATCTCAAATATTTCTCCTAGACAGAAATGAGGTTACTTTAACATCAAATGGAGACTTATGCTTGAGTCTCCTGCTTCTCACACTTGTCTCCTGAGGCAAAAACTCTCTCAGAATATTTGAGTACATTGTGCTCAGATTGTTCTCCTAAACTCAAGACTGGTGGTCATATGTTTGTCTCCTCCATGTTTCAAACAAGATCTCAACAAAATCACACACTGTGCTCAGATATTTCTCCTTAGCAAGAGACACTGGCGGTCTCATAATTGTCTCATTTAAAGCTTTAGCTTTAGGAAATATCTCAACAACTTTACATAGTGTGCTCCAAGTAAAGTACTTTTTTTAGAGAGTGACATGACATGTGGCCAAGTATGGTGATTTAACCCGTCCAAAGTGCACACACACAGCAGTGAACACACACCCGGAGCAGTGGGCAGCCATTTATGCTGCGGCGCCCGGGGAGCAGTTGGGGGTTCGGTGCCTTGCTCAAGGGCACCTCAGTCGTGGTATTGAAGGTGGGAGAGAGCGCTGTACATTCACTCCCCCCACCTACAATCCCTGCCGGTACGAGACTCGAACCCACAACCTTTGGGTTACGAGTCCGACTCTCTAACCATTAGGCCACTTGGAATTAGTGCTCTGCATTTAACCCATCCAAAGTGCTTGAAAGGCACTAAATAAAGTAAATAAATAAAAAATCCATAAATTCATAGTTTAGACCTATATTAAGAGGGAAATTATGCAGAAATAAGGATAACATTACTCTTAATTGTTAACACATAATAAGAGAATAGAGTTGCACAGTTTATGTGCATAGGACACATAATTTCTTGCTGGAAATACTAATGTACCCGATGCCTTTATGAAAACTGACTTACTGATATTAAATGGCTTATGACGCAATCTTTGACTAATTTTATTATTAATAGCTACATATTATATGGTAGATATGTTTGAGCTCATATCGAGACATTTGACTTGGTGCACACTTTGTAAAGCTGTTGAGATCACTTCTGAAATTTAGAGGAGACAAATGTGAGAGATCCAGTGTCTCTTGCTATAAGGGAAACATCTGAGTGTGTGATTTTGTTGAGATCTTGTTTGAAACATTGAAAGAGACAAATATGAGACCATGTCTTTAGTTTAGGAGAAAAATCTGAGAACACTGTGTAATGATGATGATGATGATGAAATATTTTCCTCTTCCTTTCTTAAAGGAGACCATTGTGAGAAGCAGGAGACTCAAGCAAAAGTCTCAATTTGATCCTAAAGTAACCTAATTACGAGATAAATGTTTGAGATGTTGAAGAGATCTCACCTTTGATTTTTCTTTCCTCCTGTTTGATTCAACAAAAGTTAATAATTAAAGTTAATGATCGGTCTCATTTCTACTTCACATTTTTTTACATAAATATTGTCCTCATTTAGAGAAAATATAAATGCCTCATTCATTCATTCAAAATGTATTGGGTCCACAGAATCCGTTATTTATGTGTCATTGGGTTCCTGTGAGAGAAACAAGATGGGCATACATAAATCTTATCCTCTTGTGATGCCTATTGTCTCTCAGTCTAATTTAATTCCCCATTAAAATTAGTGATGGAGGGCAGTGAAAGAATCACTTTAGTTTCAGCCGCTCTCTAACTCTTCTCACTGTTCACCAGCAGACTCGTTAAATCAGTCCAACTCCTGGCCTGGTTTGACCAACCCCTTCTAAGACACTAATGACTTTAATGAACACTCTGCATGTGTGATATAAGACTCTGATAAGTAACGATGTTCAGCAGAGTTCAAGTCGAGTGACGCATTATTTTCCACCAAAGCAGAACTATGAACATTGCAGGAAATATAACTGTACCCGAAAAAATTATGCTTAGCTACTTAAAAATCAGGGTTTGTATGTATGTAAAAGATATACATCTTTTATAAGTGTTGGCATGCATTCCCATACCCTAAATAATGTAATTGTTAATCCTAGTCTAATTTAGTTCAGTAATAAAACTCCATAATGGATAGAATTCTACCTGTATTCAGCCCTCAATTAACATTCCTCCTCTGTGGCATTTAGACTTTGGCTTTTGATGGGTCTGGCTGAATTGAGTTCAACAGATTTCATAACAGAGATTGGTGTGACTCTCAGAATTAACACCTTATTATCAGCCATGACAACCAGAGATGAACTTGAGAAAGAAAGAAGTCTGCCTTCAATATGGCAAAGACACACAAATCCAATTCCATGCTGTTTATTTGCATGTCTAGATGTTTGTTTATTTATTTTTACCTTACGATTTCCATTGCAGACAGGCTGCATTTCTCAAAAGCATTGTGAGCTAAGTTGATCATAGAGACCGTTGGTGTCAGTGGTTCTGTGATCTACTTAGGCTTACAATGCTTTTGGGAAACACAGCCATGGACTCACTCCCCTTGATTACCTTTATTTGCCTTTTTAACATTTTGTGTTCTGTGCTTTCTCTTGCCCTGTGTACAAGCTTCATTTTACTTTGAATTTGAAAGGCTTGACTTGAGAGTGAGAAATATGCACAACATAATAACAGAGCACATTATCAATGTTCAAACTGGGGATGTTTTTACTGTATGTAACTTTTAAACATAGCTAAAATCAAACTATTAAAAAAAATCCTCTTTGCATAATGTGCTGTCCTTCATATGTCAATTCATATGTTTTATAATTTCTGTTGTAGCGTCTGCGTAGGATCATGCATGATAGTTGGACTGTT
>NW_015507060.1:0-1558 GCF_001515645.1 Sinocyclocheilus grahami
TTCAGAAAATGCTCAAAAATAGGGGAGCACAGTAAGTGGTTAAACCAAAATAATATTGTCTTCTTTACTATAAACACATTTAACTAAATACATAAAACTGACCTGACCGAAGCTCTGCAGACATCTGTGACAGGGTGCTCAAATTATGAGGGAGTGCAGAGCCATGATCACTAACTTATATGCGAGAGCAAGTCAAGAGATTCATGCTGGCACCCTCTCGTATTACAGTAATGCACTCTTGACATTTGCCATTAAAATAATGCCAGAAATTGCCTCAAATGAACTATGAAAACGACAGTAAAATCTTACAAGCGGCAATCCATTTATTATTGGTTAAAATGAACGGATCTCGTGTGTTTCCGTGGGCCTTCGAGCCCCTGAGCACCCATGGATCGGCACCTCTCTATATGCATGTGGTTTGTCTGTCGTTGTTTGTTTATCGTTTGTTCCTCGTGTTTCCTTGCATGCTTATTAAACTTTTCCTGTGCTTAGATCCACTTCCCTGCATGCTCTTTTTACCCACGTTACACCTGCAGACCAAAATGAATGAACAAAGACAAATATAAACTGTGCCTACATCTCAGTTTATTTTATTAAAGGTGCCATAGAATGCATTGATAACAATATTTTAAATTGTTCTCAGATGTCCCCAGAGTGTGTATGTGAAGTTTTATCTCAAAATACCCCACAGATAATTTGTTATAGCTTGTTGAAATGGCCACTTTCAGGGTATGAGCCAAAACGCGCTGTTTTTTGTGTTTGTCCCCTTTAAATGAAAATTAGCTGGTGCTCCCGCCTCCCTTTTCAGAAGAGTACAGAGCTTCAAGAGCTCATGCTCGCAATAGTGTGTTCCTGCACAACCGGAGGCTGCCGTTTCAGGACCGTAGTTCTAGGACCGCAGTTCTAGGACCCTATTCTTTTGTAACAGCGCCACCTACTGAATTGGATCACTAAAGCTGGACGACATGGACAGCAATCAGAGTGAGTAACTTTACCGATTTTCAATTAAGTTTTATTTTATAACCTTAAAATGATGCAAAGTGCGGTTTGCCTTCTGGACTGATGAGGCCAGAAACTTGCTCCAAGGAACTCTTCAGCCAGTGTACAGAGTGCTATCTCAGAAAAAAATCCACATTCAGGCTGTCGATGAGCACACCGCAGAGGAAAAGAGACTGCTGGACTTCATTGTGAAGTTACAGGGATCTGAGGAGCATTTAGTGGTACTTAAACAAGGTTCACATTTAATCATCATTACAAACAAACTCATAGTAAAGGTTCACCAAGGGCCTTAATTAGGAATAACATTAACAATATATTTTAACTATGCTGCAAATTATTGTATCTTTATCTTAAATGTATCAATTTCCTCAAAATAACTGTTTTTGCACCATGTTTGCCCATAGGGTGTACTCAACGGGAAGCCCTCTAAGTGGTCTCATAAGCTAACCTCTTACCGAGTGCCTGTCTACCTCGACAGTGATGAACAACTGTCCTGTTTGCCGATCTGAGAGGAGTGCTGCAGAGGACACCAACACAACTGAGCTTCACAGATGAAGTG